>NW_017732479.1:34592-54125 GCF_001890085.2 Hipposideros armiger | reverse complement strand
TGAATTGTGATTCTGGTGTTGCGATGGGAAACAATGTAACAATGACAGTGTGACAATGACAGTGTAACAAGCAGATCGGAATGTACAAGACCAGGTCCCTCCTGAAACTGGGATGTGGGAGCACCATCTCATGATGCAACATAGTAACTCGTTTTAGGAAGCATTTTTTAAAGCATCACGGAAGTATTTTCATGTTACTGTGAAGAAGCTCTCCACTTGGTTTCGTGTGGTCCTTTTCTTTCTGGGTTGGCTCTGCCTCGGCCTGGGCCTGGGCCTAGTGTGAGGGGTCCTGCCTTAAGTCCTGTCAAGCTCCTGGGCGGCCTCCGCCCAGCTCCTTGTCCTTCACAGAGTCGACTGTGCTGGTCCAGGCTGGCAGGTGACACAGAGGGAGGCCGGGCGGGGCTTCCAGAGCAGTCCTCCAGGCCGAGGAGGGCAGGGCAGGCTCCAGGCTGCCCAGTGCGGCGCAGGAGGCAGTGCGTGCCAGTGGGGAGGGCGGGACACGCTGTTTGATACCACCTTTCACGCCGTCTCCCCCAGCTTCTCTGGCCTTGAAGCTCACTCAGTCTGACCTATTAAAGAAACAGCGGCCTTCTCCCCAGCCTGCCTCCTCTCTCAGCTGGCCTGCCCCTCTGCCCCTCGCAGGAGCAGTCCCCTCCCTGCCGTCTGGCCCCGTGGGCCCACTCTGCTGGCGCTGCTCTCCCTGGACCCAGGGACCCCCGAAGGCTTCTCCGAGGGCCGCTCCCAGCTTCCTCCGGCCCCACTTGAATTTACTGAGCACATATTGACTACACATGTATGTGTACCATGGTCACTCTGCCCCACCCCCCCATGGAGCTCCCAGGCCAGGGGAGGTGCCAGTCACCGAGCAAAGGCAGATTATTAACAGAGCTGGTGGGCGCGGTGGGGAAGACGAACAGGCGAGGCGGTTGGAGAGTGACTGGAGAGCTGCGTGTGGAGGTCTTGTTTCTGCCTGCAGTCCACCCTCCCCTGGCTCCACAACGCTCTGTCCGGCCGCCTGCCCTCCCCGCCTCGGCCCATCCTCTCTCAGGTGGGGTTGACCTTCTCTCCACAGAGGTCCACTACATGGCCCCTCACTCCTTGGAGGCTGTCCCCCACACTTAACTCTCCACACCCTATGCCCACTGCCTCCCATCACCACCTTTATCGATGTTCTGCAGAACCCCAAACCCTGTGGAGAGGAGGCGTGGGGATCCCAAGTGTTCACCCAGCAGCCTCTGGTTTGTCTGATGGAAACCTCCCTCTTTCCCAGAGCTGAGCCTGGACCCCTCTCCTGTTTGGGACCCCCACAGGACCTCATGACCCTGCACGTTTCATCATGATACTGGATACCTCTGTCACTCTCTTGGCTTATTTTGAGTAAACTACTGAAGAAATTCGTTCTGAATTCCAAACCTGCAGAAAGTACGGCATCAATAAGATTAGTGGTGTTCACGACGCACCACCTGGTGATGAGATGGCGGCTCATAATATGAAATGTACCGTCTTAACCACTTGTGTTTTACCGGGTCAGTAGTGGTTAATAGATTCACACTGTTGTGTTATGTGCTCCAAGTTTTTTAAGAGCACTCTGAAATCCTCCAGCCCTAATTTTTTCAAGCTCAATTTAAGTTTCTAAAGTTGTGACTCTACAGTAGAATATAAGAATAGCGTATACATATGTATTATAAAGTATATGTATAGTTTAAGTAGTCATCATGTGTGTCCCAAATTCCCCCCCCCCACCGTGTTAACCACCACCCAGATGCAGGGATAGAAAGTTGTCAATACCTCAGACCAGGCGTTGGCACGCTTTTTCTGTAAAGGACCAGACAGGAAATATTTTTCGCTTTGTGGGCCATAGGGCTTGTCACGACTAGTCACCTCTACCATTGTAGCACCTGATGCTATCACACTTGTTAACTTTTTCCTATCTAGTGGGTGTGCAACAGCGTCTCACTGCAGCTGCAATTAGCATTTGTTGGTTACCGATGAGATTGGGCATCTTTTCATTTGTTCATTCATCTATCAGGTTTCCTGTCCTGTGAAGTGCCTGCTTGAGACTTTTTACAGCTTTCACACTGGGCGGTCTGTCTTTTTCTCGTTGGTCAGTAGGAACTCTTGCTGTGGTTTAGCTACTAATCTTCAATAAGTGACAGGTGATGCAAATATCTTTGCCCAGCTTGTATTCTGTCTGCGCCCTTTTTATATGATATCTTTTTGAAGTAGAAGTTCTTTTTTGTTTTTAATGTGGTCAAAGTTATTAACATTTCCCGGTAGGTCTTATTTAGGAAATCCCGCCTTGGAGTCATGAAGCTATCCTACATTCTCTTCTAGGAGCTACAGTTATGGCGTCGCCTTCCACCTCGGGTCTGGATGTTTCTTGCATCGTGAGGCAGGGTCCAATTCCACTCTTCAGATGGAGACCCATCTGTCCCAGGACCATCCCCTGGGCGGTCCATCCTTCCCCCCCGGCCTGCAGCCTCACCACTGTCCTGATGACGGCCCATGGGTGTGCCTGGGCTCCTCATTCCGTTCCATGGTCAGTTTGTCTGTCCTGGCAGCAGTACTGCATCTTTATAGTCACTGTAACTTAGTAATACATCTTACCTGGCTGGCAGGCAAGTCCCTCCTTCTGGTCCTCCAAGAGTTTCCGAAACAGTTTGTCAAGTTCCACGAAGGAAAAAAAAAAAAAAAAGATGTATTGGGATGTTTGGAGAGAAATGAAATCTTTACTGTGATGTTTTGTAGTGTTTTCCAGCAGAGTTTTAGACTTCTCTGTGTAGAAGCCTTGCAGGCATTTGTAAGACTTATTCCTAGGACTTTCTATTTTTGATGCTATTATAAATGTTATTTTTAAAACTTCATTTTCTGTGTCTGATGTATAAGCATGTGGATGATTTTGCCTATTGATATGGAGTCCACGTTTCTTGCTCAATTCTCTTATTATAATAATTGATGTGTGGATTCTTTGTATTCCATATATGTCATCGAGTAATCTATGAATAATGAATATCTTTCCTATCGTTTTACCCTTTATTCCTTTCTCTGACATAACTGCACTGCCCTCCAGCACAGCGATGAGTAGAGCGCGATAGAGATATTCCTGTCTTGTTCCTGAGCTTAGCGGGAGTGTTTCGCTCTTTCACCAATAAGTAGATTGCGTGCCAAGGACTTGATGGGCGCCCCCGTTGCGCCTCCGTCTCGGTGTTGTAATGAGGGTTGAGTGAGCTGTTACTTGGAAACAGTTTGAGATGCTGCTGAGTGCCGTGTGTTACCTGACCTGCTGGGCGTTGTCCTTTGCTGTGCCTGACAAACCCCAGGCGCCCTTTGCACCCCTCGGGGACATTAAAACGGCCCTACATCGTCTTGTCATGTCCCTCAGCTGGTGTTTCACGTCCCTCATTTCCCCGTCACAGCCAGAGGGCTGACCCTGCATGGCGGCGGTGACCTCAAGCAGCGTGGATTGCAGTCTCATTTCCCAGGCTCCCGTGGGCCTTTGTTTCTAATAGTTTTTGAAGCAAAATTGTGGGCGAGGAGGAGAATCTAGGTCACACACCTGAGACCACTCATTGCCCAGAAACAGGGCCCATCCATACAGGATACTTGTGTTTGCTCTTCTCACCTGTAGGGGGACGGTAAGGGCATCTGGAACCTAGATGCGAAGGTAATTAAGCAGGCTGACGGGGAGGACGCTGTCTTAGATTATTCCGGATAGTGACAATCAAAAACCCTTGATACCACCATAAACACATCTTCTACGTCACTAATCGCCGTCTCCGAATGTTGCAGAACTTTATAGAAACGGATAACGAGGGCAACGGCATTCTCCGACGGCGGGACATGAAGAACGCGCTGTATGGTTTCGATATTCCCCTCACACCGCGAGAATTTGAAAAGCTTTGGACGAGGTGAGCGGTATCTGAAGATTGGCTCTTTTCCTTTCTGATGGCCTTGGGTTTCTTGCTGAAAATTCAGCACCAACCTTCCTTGGGGTAAGATGGAAGCCAAGCATGGTGTTCTCTTGGCTGCACCTGTCCTGTGCCCTGGGCCCTTGTTCCTGGTCACCCTGGAGAGAAGCCTTGGTGAACAGGCCGGTCTTCAGGGACGTGGAGAACCCGGGGCAGCACTGACCACCAGGACTAGACTGGAGGGGGCTCATTACCAAGGAACCGGGAGTTCGAGCCTGGGCTTGCACCAGTTTAGAGAACCAAGTCACTCCCCAAAGGCTTAACTCTAATATCACTCAGCAGGAAAAAAACAGCCTCTCCCCATTGCCCGAAGGTGGAAATCAATGTTGGACAACCATTTTATAGATAAGTAATTTGTTGGAAGAAAATAACCAAACTTTTGACAACTTGGAGTAGCTTCCCGAGGGTCTCTTAAACTGCAAATAATATTGTACGTTGGTTACATTTTGCAAAATGTGTTTTAGACGCGGCTGTGTTTGAATGCGGCCCCAGTTGCAGCGTCCCCCAGGTGGATGGCTGAGGCGGGAGGTGTACTAGCTGTGCGGCCTGCTTCCGTGTTCCAGACCCCTCTTTGAAGTCCCTCCTTCTCCCTATGCGTCAGTCGCCACTTGCATCCCCCAGGAACTGTGTGCTAATAGTGTGCATCCTCTCGGGCACGCTTGCAAAGCAGTTCCTGTCAGTTTTTAGCTTTTCATCTTTTCCAAGTGGAGGGCCGAATGAAATGCTAGCCGAGTTTCGAATTTGGTGGGCTGCTTTGTGTCTAATTTAGAAAAGCAGCTTGAAGCTCTTACAAAGTCCTTGTATTTTTCAGATCCCTCCCAACACTCGCCTCATCCGTTTTCTTTTCCAGTAGATTAAATAAGTTGGTGCGGCCGAGTAGCCAAAAGATTGGGGCACAGCAAGCAAATGCACGGACCCTCTACTACATGGACCTTTTGGGTGATGCAAAGATGACTGGGTGGCCCTGATGCCCGGGGGGCTGCTGGGGGCAGGAAGCATTCACCCCAATACTGGGGTACAGCATCACCTGCGATAAATGCAGAGGGGAGAACAGGTCAGGCGGAAAGGGAGACAAACGCAGGAGCACTGGGGCCGTGGGGGAGTAGGCATCTATCGTGGAAGGAGTGATGTGGAAATAGTTCCAAGGCGTCACGATGCAGAAGGAGGACTGCCTGACCCCCGGGACAGCTGGGGGCTCCCAGAGAGAGCAGGGTGAGCACGCCGATCACCTCACCAGTCCTTGTTTGGGGTCTTATTAACCAGGCATCCAGGAACATGAGAGGGATGGTGATAGGAATCACCTTGCTTTAGGATGCTGAGTCAGGAGGCAGGATGGGGGTGAGCGCGGAGACTGCCGTCCCCATCAGGGTGGGACAGGGCGGCCCCCACGCTGGGAAAGAGACGTAGGAGCCCAGTGTCCCCACAAGGGCGCCTGTGTAGATGAAGTGCGTTCAGCCCTCTTCCTGCAGGCTGATGGAGCAAATTTCCATTTTCATGGGAGGCAGACACTCATGGTTGCTTTTGGCCAAAGTTTCTTCATACCTTTTTTACCTTACTAAATGTCCAGATGTCTCACCTGGGTTAGAAACTGTTTGAGGTCAGAGTTTTATCCACTTTTGTTTAGTTGATCGTACACCATTGAAGGTGAGTGGTTAAGACTGAGGATTCTGCAGCCAGACGCGTGGCCATGGCTCCGGGCTCCACCCCTTAGCTGCGTGGCCTCTTCCAAGTTGCTTACCATCTCTGTGCCTCATCCTGCTCATCTGCAAAGTGGAGCTAATTACCTCTAGTGCCTAGGAATGCTGGGAAGATTGGTTAATTAATGTGTGTAAAGTGCTGGCATCTAGTAACCACTTGCTAAATTGAACAAACCTTCTCCTCATTCCTCCATTCAGCAAATACCTATGAAACACCTGTTTGTGTGGCTCCTTGTTGGGCCGGGGATGATGGAGATGAGTAAATATCGATAATATAACGCTCACCCCTTAAGATATGCACATGGTCTTAGAAGAGAAATACTCAAAAGTCAGGTGCCGTGTCCCTGGGGGATTGACGAAGGCTCCAAAAACTGATGACTTTTAGTTATTTTCAGGTGACTTTTAGGCTGAGTTAGTGTGAGTGTGAGTCAGGGCAGGCTATGCAGTAACTAACAGAACTGGCGTCTCGGGCTTGCCCACATACCAACGTCACAGTCTAGTGTGGGTGTCGGGGCTCTGGTCACAGATCGCTCAGGGGCCAGGAGTCCCACCGTCCCCTGACCTGTTGTGTCCACCAGCAGAGAAGGGAACAGAGCACGGAAGCCAGCTTTGTCAGGACCAGGCCTGGGAACACGGCCGTCCCTTTGCCCACGTTCTGCTGGTCAGAATGCCTTCACGTGGCTGCGCCCGCCTCCAGGGAAGGCCAAGAGAAGCAGTCTAGGTGTGTGTCCCGGAGGAAGGGAAGTGGAGATGGCGGAGCTCGTAATGGCGTCTGCCACACGGGGCATTACCTCCAAGAGGGAAGGAAAGGGGGCGTTTGAGAGAGAGGCTCCAGGAGCATATCCGCCAGCGTCTGAGCAGGAAAGCAGAAACCACTCTAGTATTTACAGCCGAGTGGGGTAAACGCGGTGACTGATTACAGAGGCTTGTGGGAAGGGCCGGAGTCTGAAGAGGAGATGTGGTTTTAGTAGAGGCCCGGAGGCTGGGCTGGAAGAGCAGGGCGGGGAGTTAGTCACCCAGAGATCAGGAAGCTGCCCCCCTCCCCGGAACAGGCGGGCAAATGGGAAACGGTGTTTCTGGGAGATTGGGAGGTTTCATCCACACCTGATGATGTCTCAGAATCTGCTAGAACCTCAGCTGGAGCCATGGCCCCCATAGGAGTTTCCCCTGCGAGCAGCTCTGCCTTCCAACTGGGCAGACCCCGAGGCAAAAGGGCGGGTAGCTCAGGACACGCGCCAAAGGATGCGAGCCGCCCTATGACTGTGCAGCCGAAGGGCAAAGGAGGAGGGTGTCACCTCCTGCTGCAGTGGACTGACCTGAGTGGCAGGGGTACAGGCAGCCTGGGACTGGCCAGGGAGGAGGTGGCGCATCCTCTGAGACACGTCCTGAAAGGCAGGACAAGGCGGGAACCCGGACCCGAGGGCCAGGTGTTCAGCGAGAAAGACGTAGGCAGGCCCACGTTCTAGAAAGATCACTCCAGCCACAGGGAGGAGGGTGACCTGCAGCAGACAGGGTAGGCGGCACGGAGGTGAATCAGGGGCTGTCCCGGTGGTCCAGGAGACAGGAGGGGGTGCACCTTCCTGGGAGCTAGGAGGACTGGGAAGGAAATCTCTCGGTGTGCGAGAGAGTTAGGGCGCGAAATAGCTTTTAGCAGCCTGGAAGGAGAGGCTGCGTGAGGAGGAGGTAGGATGCTCTTGGATTCACCTGAGGACTCGTGCACAGAACTCAGGAAGGCTCCCCAGGTGGCCATGCTCTGAGTAGGACCCATACCCTGTCCCCTGGCGCCCTTAACTGAGCTGTGTGGCCTGGGGCCAGTGACTCACCTTCTCTGGGCTTGATAGTCATCTATCAAATGGGATGATTATGGGGACCAAATGTGTGCAGACAAATCATAGCAAAAAGACCATGTAGGGGGCCAGCCGAGTGGCGCGATGGTTAAGAGCTGGCTTGGGACACCAGAGGGCCCCGGTTCGGATCCCACATATGAGGGCCAGTGACACTGCCCTCCACAGCTGAGATGCTGAACAACAGCTCAACCTGGAGCTGGGCTGCCGTGAGTCGCCGGCGACGGCGTAGGCTGCAGCCCCTGTGGCAGTGGGTTGCCATGGGCTACCGTATGTAGCCAGCAGCCAGCGTGAGCGGCCAGCAGCCGCCGTGAGCGGCCGTCCAGAAGCCGGCGACTGATCTGCCTCGCCCGGGAAGAGCGCAATGATGGTGCCAACTTGGGCCAGTGAAGCAACGTCCTCCACAACTAGACTGAAGAACAAAACGATAGCAACTTGTCTGTTCCCCTTCCCCCGATTCCCCAGCACTGTTCCCATCCCCCCAATTCCCCAATTTAAATAAATAAATAAATAAATAAAGACCATGTAGATTTGAAATTATTTTCTGGTATAATGTTAATAATGCACACTCATTTTAGAAGACTCAGAAAATCCAAAGAAGCATAAAGGCAAAGACACCACCGATGAAGCAGCCCTAGCCCGCTCAGCAGCGATGATAAACAGTGGTAACTTGGTGGTGTGTTTTTCATCCTCTTTCTATGCATCTCAGCGATGTCAGTTTAATCGCCCCCATGACCCTCCTGGCCTGTTCCTCTCAATGTTTGCTGGTAGTGACGTTGGCGTCTCCATTACAGCGCAGGAGGCACCAACGAGAAGGCAGGGACTGGTGCCCGAGGGGTTGTCCAGGCACAGGAGCCTCCTTCCGTTGTCCATACGAGGGACACTCTCCCGTGGGATCCTTTCAGGAGGAATGAATGGGGCCACAGGGAAGGTGGGGGCTGCTGGGGCCAGCGAGACACTCTGCCAGCTCAGGGGGTCTGGGCAGGCCCAAGTCCATTGCCAGAATAGGAAACCCCCAAAATCGGGTAGGTGCAAGCAGGTAGGAAAATAACATTCTGTTCTTTTCAAAACGTGAAATTAGAAAATCAGGCAGAATATAAACAAGCAAAACACTTCCAACATCCATTATCCACTCGCCGTTTATTAAGCACCTGAGAAGTGCACTGTTTAGAGCTTTGGCTTAGTCTGGAGGGGAGTTTGCCGTGGACATAAATCAATGGCTTAACGCCCGGGTCTCAGTGGCTCAGCACATTAGTGTTTTGTTTCTCATTCGCCCAAAGTCTGCTGCATCGCTGATGGCTCTTCTGGACAATTTGGACAATTCTCTTGTGAGTGGAGTAGCAATTGGGGATCTCAGCAGGGGGCCCCCAGTAAGGGGGGGTGGGGCATGTCCAGGGCAGCAGGGTCACACACGGCTCTGGCGGGTTTCAGTCCGGAAGTGACACACTTCTTCCTGAGACCCATTGCCCAGGGCTGGTCAGTGGCCCGGCTGACTGCACAGGGCAGGACAGCGTGGCGAGCGCGTGGGTGTTAAGTGAGCTGTCAGGGTCACAGGCCTGCTGGCTCACAGAGGATTCAAGGAACCACGTGTGCAAGGCTGAAGGAGGCCCCTGTGAGAGGAAGCCTGCTGCCGGAAGCCAGGCCAGCACCGTGAAGACCGAGCTTGCAGGATGATATGTTTGGTCTGGTTCTGGAGAGACCTCTAGGAATAAATTACAGGACGGAAGTGCATTCATTCATTCATTCATTCACTCACTCATCAGAGCAGTCATTAAGCAGGAGTTTTGGGGGGAAACTTTCCAGGCTGCAGGTCCTGTGCTGGGTTCTCTGGTTCCAGAGAGGAAAGCAGCCTCCCTCTCCCCCTCGTTCACAGCTCAGCAGCGGAGACAAACATGCAAACATGGTGACAGCAGCAGCATGCCAGGAGGGGAGAGTGTGGGTGGCCGTGGCTGTGGGAGCCATATGGGTGTTGGGGGAGGGACCCCCAGCAGATGTGATGCCTGAGTTAAGTCTTAATAAGCAGTCATTAGCCGGAGGTGGGGGAGGGGCCTGCCCGTGAGCACAGAGGCCCAGGGATGGAAGAGGAAAACACGGCTCCTGTCAGCAGAGCTGAGACCCGGAGCCGTGGGGCACAGGGACCGCCAGGACCAGGTGTCCCACAGGCCCGCCGCCCACAGCCCCTTAGGGCCCCAGCGTTCTGTGCACCTTCCGGAGCCTGGTTCCATCAGCTGGACTCAGCGCTCTTGGATCTAAAACAAACTGCCAAATAACGATGAAGGCGGCGTATCATAAAACAGCACGGAAGCGGCAACCTCAAAAGCATCAGTTTTGATTATTAGTTGTGAAAACCAGCTAATCAAGTGGACCTGCTGGAAAGTTATGGAGAATAATACCCGATCTATGTGCACTCCTTGATGTGGCAGGTGTGTTGTCTATTAGTATTCCAGTATAAAAAGAAAAGGCTATAAAAAGTCCCCACGTCACGTGCATCAGCTCATGTGAGGAAGACTTAGGACATGAACAAGAAGCTAGGTCGTCTCTGTCGGCTCAACCATGGCAGTGCCTAGAGAGACCTACTGGGTGCCGGGCTCGAGGAACCTGGTTAGGGACACCTGAGCCTCAGGATGGAACAGGATTTGGAAGGGTTGAATGAAAAGGGTCTGGCTTAGAAGACAGAAGACTGAGTGGGAAGTGACAGAAGACAATACAAAGGAGGCTTCCGCTTAGAGACGGCTCTTAGCTCAGCACCGAGATCGCATTGGTGACTGCTGCTGCCTGGAACTCCAGTGGGCAGCCTTTGAAGAGTGGGTGTCCTGTCTGGCGTGGCTTTATCCAAGGTCAGACTGCTGTCTACTGCGGAGCTTCGGGAAGGGATGGTGGCCTGGGTGGGGACTGGGGCCAATGGTGTCTAACCTTCTGTGACGACACCAGGGCTGGCTGGCTGTGCCCGCTGGGCATGGCCACCTCCAGCGCTTGGACACTGCGTTCTGAAGGGCAGCTGCGTGAGCCATCAGCCCACCCTCAGAGAAGTCCTCATGGCCCAGGCTGCACGAGGTGCCATGTCTACCTCGGCTGCAGGCCTGGGCCATCGGTACGGCTACACCAGACCCCCTGACCCTGGGGTCAGCAGTGTTGGAAGGTACTTCCGTCCCTGCTGCAAGAATCAAGTGCTTAAACTGAGCCCGAGGGCTAAGACTTCCTCAGCAACACAGTCGGCATGATCATGTTCACACCATGTGGACCAACTGTGTCGCTGTGTGTGCAATAATGGGCAGAGTCACCAATGATATCAAATTAGTGGCCATCGCCATATGCGAATGCAAATTTTTATGGGTCCTCCGTTATGTGCACTTTTTTCCGGGCGCATCTGTTGCCGAACCATTTTAAAATTCAACTTTCCAGGCAAGTTAATTTTTTTAAATGTTGCACAAAGGATTATACGATGCAGGGTGAGGTTATGTAAGCTGATTTAACTCTCCTATTATTCATATTCATAACAATATTTTAGTTGCAATGGTGCAATCTGGTCTCCTGTTCCTTTGCAATGAGAATAGAATGTTTGTGATCCGTATTAATGAAGTCATTAAGAAGTGTCTTTTCATTCAGTTCAAGTGTCATGATTTCGAGTGTGTTGTTGGCATCTCTTGAGCATAACACACCAGGATGGCGGTCCCCCCCTTAGGGACATGCATCCTTCACATTCACAAGCTCAACAGGCATGTACCTGGTAGCGCAGCTTTGCAGGGCGTGTCACTGGGCACGGTGAGTTTGTTCAGAATGATAAGGCGTAGTTTCTCTTCAGGAAACCTGCCATCAGTCAGGGAGAGCGGTCCCATGGACAGGAGCTGGCGGCAGGGGCAGGATGCACCTGACTGTTGACGGGGCGCACAGCAGCAGCGAACCCCAGCATGCGCTCCCTGTGCACCAGGCCCTAGGCACGGCCCCTCATGCACTCACCCCTCGGAGTGCCCCACGCCCTGCAGAGTCCAGAGGGAGATGGAAATACAGTACTTTGGACTGAGAAGGAGAGGGACGTTCTGAAAGGCTGCCCAGGGGTTGCTTGTCAGGTGAGGGTCTGTGCACCATTGTTTCAGGAACCCTCCTGTAGGAATGGGGAGCCCTTGGGTTTATTTGGGGGTGTCTTGGTCAGAGTTGTATGACCATCTCAGCCTGGTGGCCCAAGGCTAGCACAGGCCTTGTGTAGTTCAGAGAGAGATGCATGGCCCTGGGGTCACCCTAGAAGTTGGAGAGATGTCAGCCCTCCCCTTCCTGGGTACACTGACGGAAAGCCGGACTCCCTTTCTGCAGCAATCACCTCCCCGCTAGCAGTGGGGAGAGCCATTTGCTGGAGCACTGGCCCTTTGCGCTAGAAGTTATGACTCTGCTGTAGCCCCAGCGTTCGGAGACTCCACAGGCCCCCCTTTGTGAGTGTGTCGCTTTGTTCCGTTTTAGAAACAAAATTCACTGAATAAAGAGAGAATGGTCCTTTTGCAGGGGGAGGGGCGGGGGGGGCGCGGTGCGCGTGCTAAGGTCGTGCTAATAACAGGCACCTGGAAAGGCCTTCGAGGGTTCCCTAAATGACAGCAACAGCAGTGCGGGGCGCTGAGCTTAGGCATGGGGTCTCGGAATGCGGTCGGTGGTCACAGATGAGGAAACCCAGCCCCAGAGTGGGGCAGGGCCTGGCCAGGGTCTGGAGGCCGCGAGCTGGTGTTGGACTGAATTCTGTGCGCCTCTCAGTGACCGAGGGGCGTCCGCTTACCGTCTAAGTGGAGTCCATGATAAGGTAGGCCCGGATGCTGCTCAGGGGGGTGGGAGTCCCAGGGCGGGGAAGCTGCAGGCCTGTGGGCCGGCACCGGAGGAAAGCAGTGGGAGAGGGAGAGGCCTCGGGCTCTGCAGGCCCCTTGGGGGAAAGGCCGCTGGGCCTTGGGGAAGGGTGGAGGGGTCCCACTCCTGGGAGCCCTGGCAGGTTTTCGCACAAGGGCATGAAATGTTTGCCCAGATTTTTTACCCCTTCATTCGTCCTCTACCACCACCCCTCCCCTTAAGGACAGGAAAGTCAGTCAGGTAAATAGATAGGTTTCCTTCCTTGTTACTCAAAGGCCCAGTGTGTCCCAGGGGACTGTGGGTGCTGCAGACCCTGTTTGCTCCACCAAGGAAAGCCGCCCGCTCATGCTCAGACACCTGTCCACACAGCCGCCTGTGGGACACTCACGCCCGCACCGCCCTTTAAATATAGTCTGGGTCCTTGGAACTGAGTTCACCTGGGAAAATCCACATCCACACACACCATTTTCATCGATTAGATGAACACCAGGATCTTTCTGTAAAAATTAATGCTTTTTTCCTTTAGAGAAAATTGGCAATATGCCTAAACATTTTTTTATTGAAGTATAATTCTGTTCTACTTGAATAACGTTGGGAGATAAAAACCCTCCATTATGCCTTTTTTTAATATTGAATTATAATTCAGAAAAATCTCAATAATAGAAAATGACATAAAAGGTACATAGCTTAATTCTTATCTCGTTTTCCTGACTAGCCTCTCTCGTTGGTTGTGTGTAATTGGCATCTCTTCAAAGAGAAATTTGAATTAAATGGCGTTCATTTATTTATTCGAGTTTTAAGATTGAACATGCTTTTTGAAGGATTTTCTTCTAAACCTTAATAGTTCCTTTACATGTAGGTGATCAATAAAAAAAACTATTGAATGCATGAAAGGGTTGATTTAAATTTTCTTTGGTCACGACTGTGTTTCTATCAGAATGCCAGGTGAGCGAATTTGGTTGCCGGCTCTGGGGTGGGCTGAGACCACCTTACATGATCTGGGCGGTGGGTTTCCAACTTCAACGAGCCATGAACCGCCTGGGGACCTTGTGAAATGCAGACTCAGATCAGGTCTGGGCTGAGGCCCGAGGCTGTGCACCTGTGACGCCCAGGTGAGCCGGGGCCGCTGGTCTGTAGAGCACGCTGCATGGTGAAGAGCTAGGGGACCTCCTCCCGGGTCTTGTCACAGCCCCGAGCACCGACACACCTGGCAGCTACTGAGGAGAGTTTTGTCTGTCTTTAAAGGTATGACACCAAGGGAAGAGGACACATAACTTACCAAGAATTTTTACAGAAGCTGGGGATTCACTACTCAGTGGACGTGCATCGGCCCAATGCAGAGGATTATTTCAACTTCATGGGTCACTTCACAAAGCCACAGCAGGTCCAAGCGGAGATCAGAGAGCTACAGCGGGCTGCAGAGAAGGCTGTGCCCATCAGGTGAGCTGGCACACACTCTGGGGCCAGGAGCTGGCCGTGGGTTCCACATCACCCTCGTAGCGAACGTTGTTTTGAAGCAGTACCTCCCGGTGCTGGCGACGTCATCACGATATTGTAAGACTTGCTCACTGCTGTAGATTCTCGAAATCGGTGCTAAGTGACAGAGCTATACAGGAGCTCGAGAGTTATAAGCCTACCCTGGTCACACACAGCCTCATATCATTCATAGGTCGCCCTTCATAATTATCTCTCTTAGGGCTCTACTGCATATTGCCGGCCCATCTCTGGCCCAACCAGAATGGAGTTCCATAACGATGTGGCCGTCTGTACCCAGTGCCTGACGCCCGATAGGCACCCAGTGGAGATTTGTTGGACAGATGGACAGATGACGGGTGGGTAGATGGATGAACAGACATATTCTTTAACTCAGTGCTTCTACTTTGGGAACTTTATCCCAAAGACATAATAATGCAGAAGAGACATCACTGTAGCAGTGGGAAGGCCTGACTTGTTGTGAGTCCTCAACAAAAGGACCCCCGCCAGTCCCGTGGCTGCACTGGCTTGTAAAGTGTGTCCCCGGAGAACATGAAACAGCATATGTCTCCTACAAGCTCCATCAGGAGACTGTGGGACGTGTTTGTGATGAAAGGCTGATTGGCAATGACATTTAAACCGTCTGTATTCCATGGTTGGAACCATGTCCGTCGTGTGTGCCTGTCCACAAGGACCAGAAGATGCTGTGCAAAGGGCGACATGTTGTATTTGGAGGGTGGGACTGTGCATGATTATTTTCAAAGTTTAAAACTAGCTGCCAATGTCATATTTTAAAAATGTATAGCCTAGGAGAGAATTTTGCCACATTTGATGTGACCATAAAGCAATAGGACAGATTTTCTTGATCAGTTTTAGTCCTTGGTGGTCGCCCATCAGCTCTGCCCAGGATTGGGCCTCTGATCTCAGCTCCACAGCTCTGCCTTAGCTCCTCATGGCTCTTAACTGTGTGTCTGTCTGTCGCCTGTCTGTCACATCAGCTCTCTGTCCCCACCACCTCAAATGAGTGAATGACTTGCTAGAGAAGCCCCCCCAAAGGAAGTAAGAACCCCAAGGACAGGGGGATGAAATGTCATGGCTAAAATGCCCCTGAATTATGTATTAAGTTACTGAGTTATAAAGAGAATTGAGTTTGTGAATTTTAAAGTAAAAATATGCATAAGATTGGTATAAATCAAACATGCCATAAAACTAATGAAAAAAATGGAATCTGTCTTTATCAGACAGGGCTGGCCTCATTACCCACGCGTGTCTTCGCTTCCCGTCTCTCCTGCCACGTGTGAGTAATGAGGCTCTGAGAAGAGGCTGCCGTCCTTGGCACCCGTACGGCACATTCTTTCTCTTCTGTGTTGCTACTTATCGTCTGAGCGTGGATCTGTAGCTGAGAGGACTACGTGCCACTACACAGTGCGTTTCCGATCACCAAGCTCACACTCACGCCGTCCTCTCTGCCACAATCTCACTCTCTTATTAAGCACAAGCCTGATTTCGTACAAATGTAGGATTGACTTCTGTTTTCTCAAAGATGTCAGATTGTAGAATGGCCAAGTAACTTTGTCCTTCGAGATGGCCCGCTTTTAAACTTTGGTGTCAGAGGATCTTCCAGATAATCTGTAAGATTCAGTGTTGCCAGGACTTTTAACCTCCTGATTTCTACAGAAACTCTGACACGATTGATAGATAGATGGGAGTCATGTTCTATGAAAGTGACCCAAAATGGTATATTTTTGCCTCTTAAACCTAAGGGAATTGATTTTGGTTTTGGTGTGCCCTAAATATATTTTTTAAATGAAGAAAATCTTTTCTCTTAAACTTATTTTCCATGCCTTGCCCCTTTTTGCCCGAGTCTGAGTTGAAGATTTCAGAATCAGTGCAGCCATAGGAAACAAGCCACGTAAGCGCGGCCTGTTCCGAAATGCAGACTGAGAGGCAGAGGCGTGAAACCCGCAGTCCCTGCGGTGCCAGCAGGCCAGGCTGTGTGTGGCAGGGGCCTGTGGCCGTCCCTCCGGCCTTGCCAGGGGCCTCTTCAGGCTTCTGTCTCATTGTCCAAACCAGGAACGGGACAGGGACCCAGAGCAGCAGCCGCTCGTCCCTGAGCGCCGGCTGACACCCCTCCGTCTGGCAGTGTGGCGGGATTCCTCTGTGCGCACATTTACTCTGCAAGGGAAGTAGTTAGGGCCCAGGAGCCAGCCCCACAAATGCCAAGTGCCTCGATGTTCCAATCACCTGCATCTCCAGAAAGGTTTTGATTCTTTCTACCTTCATGTATGGCCCTTGTTTTGAAGGACTAAGTGGAATATAATAGTGGCGATGACGAGTAACCATTTTGTGACATGGGACTGCATTCAGTGTACACCTGTGAGGGGAGCCAGAACGTCACTGCTGCTGGCATCCATTCAGGGACAGTCAGTGCCACTCGTGTCAGCCAGCCCCCCGCTGGACGGAGCAGGGAGGGCGCAGGTGACCATGTAGCTTCAAGGCGTCGCCTCCTGGACCCTCCCTGAATAGTCCCGCTCAGCGTCTCCTGTTCTGGATTTCTGACTTTTTTCCGCCTACAGACCATCGTTTTTCCAGGCATGCTCAAGAAACTGTCCTCTCCACAAAAATGTAATCTGAGGTGGCAGACCATTACCAGCAGGCTCCATGTTCACAGTTTCTAGCATATGCTTTTCCGTGAGTAGGAACCCCACAGGCAGCCCGTCAGACAAGCACATTGGTCAGTGCGATAGGAAGAGGTTTTTCAGAGATGGGGGTCACTCAAGGTTATGGCATGTATAATCAGTCCACCACAGGTCAAGTGCAAGACTCTCCGTTCTGAAAGATGTCCACATTCCTTTAGTACCTTAACAGTAATTATTTTGTCAAGGAAGACTTTTCCTGAAAAAAGGAATCGTAGAAACTTGAGCACGTTCTGCAAGAAAATCAGCCCTCAAGCGGGAGCTGAGGGAACACTGTGACCCTGCGAGGGCAAGGCCTGGGTCCCCTCCCCCAACCCCCCTGCAGCATTGACAGGACTGAGCCCCTCCACCCTCCTCACGCACACCTGCATTTCTGCCTTCTGGCCTTAGCACTGGCTGTCCCAGGCCCCCAGGAGAGCTCTTCCAGGGTGGCACCCGCTGACTCCCTTACCTCCCAGTCGTGCCCACCTGTCACCTTCCTAGCGACACCCCCTGCTCCTCCCTGCTGGAATTGCAGCCTCCCTCCACAGTGGGCGCCCAGTCCCGTTCACTGGCTCTCTACTAACCCACTAACCCCCTGGGCAGGGCACTGATGCCTTCTGTTTAGGGTCAGCCTGTGGGAATGTAACTTCTAGTGGGGCCAGCTTGACTCACTAGATGGACACCGAGAGTGGCCCCAGGCCCATAACAGATGCTCTGTGAGTCTTCTTAGAGAGAATGAAGGTGTGTTTGCCACATGTCTGTAATATCACTGCATTTTTTTTTCTTTCTTCGTCCCATTCTTAAAATGCCAATTCTAGTAAAAAGACAAGGTTGTAATTTCTCTAACATAGTTTTGTTAATAATAATAATCATAAAATTATAATGATACAGACTTATAATTTTTTCCCCCAGAATACCTTTTCATGTGACTATTGCACCAAGGCTGCAAAACATCTTCAGTATCAGTGTTTAGATGAGCTATCAAATCACCACATCAGAATCACCATCAAGCTCCTGTTTTCCTGATTTAAGTGTGTGTCTGAAACCTATTTCCTTTCAGGGATAAGCTTAAGGACCGTTATCAAGATATCAGCCAAGCGCTCACCAAACTGGATAAATCCAAAAATGGCTCCATCTCCATACGCACAATGCAGAGAGCGCTGCAGGAGTGTGGCTGTCCTCTCAGGGAGCAGGAGCTGACGGAGCTGCTGGACAGGTTTGCTTTGACGAGTTGACTGTGTTTCTCAGTCCTCAACATGAGTCGATGCATTGCTTTCATTTTTTTCTTCTCTGTCCACTCAAACAGCCTTTCGACGTCCAAATAACCTCCCCATCTCCCTTTGCCCAGGCTGCGTTATAATGGGTTTGAGCCAACCCAGAGCATAAAGAGAAAGCAACTTGACGACTGCGTGACTTTTCCTGGTGTGTCTCAGCAGCATAATCATCCCTTTTAATTTTCGTTTTCATTTCGCCCAAGTAATTCATACACTTTGGCAGGAGTCAAACAGCCCAACAAGGCTTATTAAAAACAGCCCCTGTGCCCTGCCTTTCTCCTCTCTTCCCTTCCCCAGAGTCAACAACTTCCACCTTTAACTGATATCTTTGGGTCCTTAATTTTGTGTTCCAAAGTGACAAGTTACAGAGCTGCTTCTTGAATTTTTTACTGTTAGGCTCTGTCTGTTGACTTCCTACCAGGAAGATGCAGATTTAACTCTTTTTCACCCAACACATACCATCACTCCCACCCCTTCAAGCCTCCACCACCCCATGGAAACACACACAAACATCTCCGCAGACTCCCCACATCACTGCATCTCAATTTGGGGTAAATCAGTATTCAGGGTTTATATTATTGTGAGTAGGTGATCACTTTCCCTTTCCTATATAGTATTTTGTTTGCCCTGTAGTTAATATTTATCTTATTTTTCTGTTTGCTTAGTTTCCATGTAATTATTTTCACAAATTAAACCCCTAACTCACCCCCACTAGTAAATTTCCTTCTAGTGGTTTTAGAGTTTGCAATATACACTTACAACTAGCTGAAGCCCAGTTTCAGGTATCACAGTGTCACTTCATGGGTGGTACTGGGTCTCAGAACAGAGTGCTCCATATCTTTTCTCCCGTCTGTGGTAGCACTGCTGTCATTCACTGCACTTATCCACATGCTATAGTCACCCGAGACACTGCTGGTATTAACGTTGAACAAACAATTATCCATTAGATCAGCTAAGAGTTAGAAAACTACAAGATGTTATTTTACCTTCATTAATCCCTTCTCTGATGCTCTTCCTTTCTTTGTGTGAATCCAAGTTTCTGATCTATATGACTTTCCTTGTCTCTGAAGAATGTCTTTTAATATTTCTTGCAGGGCAGGGCAGCCGATGACAAATCCCTTCAGTTTTTGTGTGTCTGAGATAGTCTTTAGTTCTCCTTCACTTCTAAGGATAATTTTACTGGATATAGAATTCTTGGTTGGTGATTTTTTTTTCCATTCAACACTTTAAATATTTTAGTCCACTCTTTCCTTGCTTGCATGAATTCTGATGAGAAGTACCATACAATTCTTATGTTTGTACCTCTGTAGATAAGGTCCCTCCTACTTCTGGCTTCTTTCAAGATTTTTTCTTTGTCTTCAGCTTTCTACAGTGTGAATATGATATGCTTAAGTGTTGACTTTTTTACTTATCCTGCTTGGTGTTCTCTGAGCTTCCCAAATCTGTGCTTTGTGGCTACCGTGAATTTTGGAAAATTCTTGGTCATTATTACTTCAATTTTTTTGCCCCCTTTCTCTTTTTTTCTCCTTCTGGTGTTCCAATTATGCAGATATTACACTTTTTTTAAATGTCCCACAGTTTCTAGATATTCTGTTTGTTTATTTATTTTCCATTTATTTTTCTCTTTGCATTTCAGTTGGGGAAGTTTTTTTTGGCATACTTCAAGCTCACTGTTTCTGTTTTTGTTTTCCTTTACCATGTCCAGCCTGCTGATGAGTCCGTCAGAGGCATTCTTCAATGTTGTTACACTTCTTTTTATTGCCAGCATTTCCTTT
>NW_017732479.1:30491-31691 GCF_001890085.2 Hipposideros armiger | reverse complement strand
GGGTATGCAGGGAACAGGCTCTTAACGTCACTCACATTCTCCACACCGTGCTGTGCTCAGCAAGTGTTTGTTGAATGAATAAGTGATGGGATTTTTTTAATTAATATATTCTTTTCTTTCTTTTGGGACAAGCTTGGGGGTCAGCTGGCAAAATAATTCCATCGATTACCTTGACTTCTTGAGCGCACTGGAGAACAGCGAACCATCAAGACCTCAGCCTAAAGAAAAAGAAGAGGATGTGACAATCGATTTTGCCACGCTCAGTCCAGAGGAGGTTCTGAAGAGCATCCAGAAAGTGGTGGCCTCCTCCAGCCCGGCTCTGTCAGAGGTACGGCAGATGGCACAGGCTTTTATGGTGGAAACTGGAGCTCTGTCCTCACGTCAACCCCTGGAAAATGGCTCCCAGCCTGCGCCCTCCTCCAGGACCCCTCCCTCCTGCCTCTCTCCATTCCCCTTCCGGGGTCAGGACTCGGATGTGTTGGTCAAGATCACCTTGTTCGTTTGAGCAAATGTTTATCCATTTTTGCTCCCTAAAAAGCTACCATGACTGTATACCCCAGCAGGTGTTCTCGGAGGCAGAAGTGCTGAGTGTTTAGCAGACGCTGGGTCTGGGGTGAGCGCAGAGAGTTCCAGGCAGAGGGCAGAGATCAGAGGCCTTCAGGAGAGAACGGGCTTGGCACATCCTGTGAGCGGTGGGCCAGGGCAATGAGTGACACCAGGTGGCCGTGACGAGGTGGCCAGGGCAGGCCTGGGGCACAGAGACTCACCGTGAAGGGTGAGAGGAGCCGGGGGAGGGGTGAGAAGGGCGACTCCGAGCACGCCGACATTGTAGGCTGACGTCTGTGTGACACCGTAGAACGTGCCGAGACCTGCTGTACGTGGGCGTGGTGCTGTGGGACTGAGCCAGAGTCCTCGGAAAAGAGCAAAACAGCCCTTTGGCCCCGCTGCTGGCGAGGTCATGGTCCCCCAGACGGGTCCACACGTGAGTCTCCCCAGCAGCAGCAGTGAGGAGAGAAGATGCTGTCTGCAGGAGGCAGGACTTGGCGTCTAACGAGGCGGGGGTAGGAAGCTGGCAGGCACTGCGACAGCCAGCCAGAGCAGAGCTGTCGCCATGTCTCATATGCAGACTCACAGACCCGCTCAGAAACCTAGGACACGCTCACCAACTCCCCAGTGTGAGCGAAGAGCCCTCAGTGTAGG
>NW_017732479.1:24840-28436 GCF_001890085.2 Hipposideros armiger | reverse complement strand
GGGGTCTCTTCACTCCTCTTCAAATTTGTGTCCAAATAGGAACAGATGAAGCAAGTTTCCCTCTAACATATAAGTTCTTACACTGTGCACACATCTTCCCGGTCTTGATCATGGCGTATTTGTTTGGTAACTTAGAATTTACAGGGGGCTGGCATGCACTGGATTTCATTTGCATTCAACAGAAGCAATACTTAAGAAAAATAGTTTTCAAATATCTAAGTAGCATCTGCCTTTTTCTTTTTCTTTTTTTTTTTTTAGGCATTTTCTGCATTGGATAAAGAGGACACTGGGTTTGTAAAGGCTTCGGATTTTGGACAAGTTCTTAAGGATTTCTGTTACAAACTAACAGACAACCAGTATCACTGTTTTTTGAGAAAACTGAGAATTCATCTAACCCCCTATATAAATTGGAAATATTTTCTCCAGAGCTTCAGCTGTTTCCTTGAAAAGGTAAGGCTGGCTGCAGCACAGAAGCATCTCTTTTTGAAAGGGGGCTAAAATTAGTTTTTGCAAAAATAGATAGTTGATTAAAACCACATCAGATAAATTAGCACTTACCTCATGCAATCAGCTCATTCTAAATGAAAAATTGGCATAAATTCTACATAGAGCATGAGAAAGTAAATATGTACATTTTACTTCACTTGTAATTTATTTTATTTTCAAAGAAGTTTGGGAGTTTGCTTTTATCTGGTTGGTATAAAGTTCTCAGGAACCTTAGAGCCCTGAAAATGACCTGGTATCCAGAGAGGAGAGGCCCACTATGCATCAGGCCCTGAGCCAGCGGCCGTGGAGGAACTGGGATCCACTCGGGCCGTTTGCTGAGGACCCACTATGTGCCGGGCCCTGGCCCATGTAGCGGTCAAGCCTGGGGTAGAGGTAACTATGGAGAGAGTGGGCTTAAACCGAGGCGTGCTCAGCGGGACCCAGGCGAAGTCAGGGAGGGCTTCCCAGAGGAGGGAGTGTGGCCGACCACAGGGCCACCTCTCTGGCTGCACAGGCTGCATATTCTTAGGTTGTTTTTTGATCTCCTAATGTAAATGGGCCAACATCATTAGCAACCATTACAATCTAGTTTCAACCAACACGGGTTTCTTTGATCACCATTCTGTGCCGAGTGAAAATGGACACACAAGTGCCTGGCCCCTGTCTTCACAGAAGAATGGATGAAACACACACGGGACGCATGCAGCCGCTAAATCCCCGCAGACTTCGCTGGAATATATTTCATGGTCATTTCCAACTGCCCGCTGTTACATGTAACAAACACCTAAGTTCGTAAATCCCTCTTCACAGATATCCAGGACAGATTCTTGGACATGCGATTACTGGAGCAAATAACATGGAGGTTTCTAAGGTTTGAGGGTCCTTCTGATAATAATAACCACAGCAAACACTATTTAGCGCTTTCTCGGGGCCAGACACTCTTATTCGTCCTTCATATAAACTCATGTGATCCTTTTGATATCGCTACAAAGTACACGCCATTAACGCCCCATTGTATAGATGAGGACAGTGGGGCGCGGTGACATTAAGTAATTTGTCCACAGTTACCCGACAGAGAGTAGCAGAGCTGGTTTGTGAACCGAGGAAGTCTCGCCCCCAACCCCAGACCCCTAAACACGGGGCCAGGGGTGGGGACTGTGGGCTTTTCATCTTTGTCATTGAGATGGCGATTCCTAAACAATATGTACTGTGGTGTTGCAAGTTTTAAAATTTTATATACACAGAGGGTGCCAAAAAAATGTATACATATTTTAAGAAAAGAAAAAACTGTATTAAAATTATGCTGAGTGGTAACCACTTTGAGCACCTCTTGTAACTGCAGACGTCAAACGTGACTTGTAGTCATCTTTTGTTATTAGTATATATTGAGCATTACAATTTTAATACAGTATTTTTTTCCCTTCTTAAAATGTGTATACATTTTGGTGGCACCCTCTGTATATGGTAGTATATCGAATTTTGTCTTCCGCGCGTATTTTTTCTTGCTTAGTGTCATGGGTTTAAGATTTATCCATGTTATTACATTGGCTTTAGCTCATTCACTTAAGCTGCTATAAAATCAGTCTATTAAATGAATGTCGTCAATTGAATGAACACAGCCCTGTTTAGACAGCCCCATCATCCTGTTAATGTATGTTCTGTGTAGCCTCCTCCATTACAAATGAAGCACCAGCCAACCTCTGCACGCACATGGGGTACCCTGCGTGAAACTGCTGGGCGGGAGGGCGGGCGCAGGCCCCACTTCCCAGATGCTGCCACTGTGGGTGCCCCAGGCAGTGCGCACGCCCAGTGTGAGACTTCCTGATGCCCCATAACCCTGCTGACCTTTGGTATATATCACCAGGTCTCTTCATTTCTGCCGGTTCGTAAGGCCAAACGCCTTCGAGTGTTATCAGCCGTTGAGGCTTCCTTGTCTGCGAATTACCTGACAGGGTTACGGTCCTTTGTCCACATGTGAGCTGCAAATACCTTCTCCTGGTCTGTGACTTGGCTTTTCTCTCTGTTTATGGTGACACTCACTGTTTTTAATGTGAATTATATGTTATTCTGATTTTTAAAGAAATACATATTCACTAGGGATGTTTTGCAAAATACAGGAAAGTACAAAAAAGAAAAACAGTCATCTAAACCCCATGATGATGGTGTGATGACAGGAACAACCTCCACTAATGTTTAGTGACACCGGCTGAGCTCTGGGCCTGTCCCATGCATTTTCTCACCTCGCTGTTGTCCCCGCCAAGCGAGGGGACGGTGTCCACTTCACAGGTGAAACAGGCAGGCTCCGGAAGTCAGGTACCCAGCCAGCCGCCTCCGCCGGGACTGGACACCAGGCAGGGTCAGCCTCGGAGCTGAAGCCCTCCCGTGCGCCACACCATCTTAGAGACCTCGCTCCTTTTAATGCATTTTCCCAGCTTCTTTACTGCAGTGACATATACATCACAGGAACCTTACCATCTTAACCCTGTTTAAGTGCACAGTTCAGTGGTATTAAGTGTGTTCACTTTGCTGTATGAGCACCACCACCACCACCACCATCCAGCTCCAGAGTCTTTTCGGCTTGCAAAGCTGAAGCCCCAGCCATTAGCCGCGGACTCCCCGCCTTTGCTCCCCAGCCCCTGGCAGCCTCCATTCTATTTTGTCTCTGTGGATTTGGCTGCTCCAGGGACCTCAGATCAGTGAAACCAAGCAGTGTTTGTCCTTTTGCGACTGGCTCATTTCATTGAGCATGATGTCCTCAAGGTTCATCCGTGTTGTAGCAGGTGCCAAATGTCCTTCCTTTTTAAGCCTGATAATAGTGCATTGCATGTGTAGACCATATTTTCCTTATCTATTTATCCACTGGTGGAGAGACCCTTGGATTGCTTCCACGTTTTAGCTGTTGTGAATAACACTGCCATGAATGTGGGTGTGCAAACATCATGCTTTTTTTTACATAGTAGAAGTAACACTATGTATATAATCATGCATCTTTCTTCTTTTTCCCGCCTTAACATTAAATTGCACCATGTCACTTAAAGGTCTTCCAAACATCATTTAAAATGTCTATATGACATTCCTTAAACTCCCTTATTTTTATTTTTATTTTTTTT
>NW_017732479.1:15413-18285 GCF_001890085.2 Hipposideros armiger | reverse complement strand
GCAGGGGCTGGGTCCCATCACCTTTGTGTCACAGCCATGGCACGCCCTCAGCCAGTCCCTAGAGAGCTGCTTCCTCTGATGGTCCGCTACATTTGTCACTCTCTCTAGCATCCTCAAAACACTTTCCTAAGCACCCGCTCTGGAACCTGGGTTGGCATTACTTCTTGATTTCTACCCTCAGTGGCACACTGTCTATATGTTCAAAATCAATGGGCTGTGGCACAGCCAGGCCAGGGGGGCTCCATTTGTACGGTCCCTCCAGAGCCATGACAATCTCATGGATAGTCTGATTTAATTGGAATTTTTGGATCAAGGAAGCACCAGAGTTGAGCTGTACCACCGATTGCACAAGGTCATGACCATATCAGGAAACCAGGAGTCAACCCAAGAAATCATTGTCCCAGGTAATCTTGCAGAGAAAATCCAAAATACAGCAGCCACTAGTATCTTGGCTGTTAGTTCCCATGTACCTGTGAGCCTGGCCTGTAGGCGAGCGCTGTACGTTCTGGCTGTAGGTGCCCCATGTGACTGGGAAAATCTTAACTATCACCACGAAGCCAGTGTGATGCGTGCCAGGCCCGGGCCAGCCTGGGGTCCAGGCGGTGGGAGGACAGGTGAGTACACAGGTTCCCCTTGGGGTGACGGCTGCTCCAGCGGAAATGGCCGTGAGCACTCCTGACCAAACCAGGAAGTGCCAGCTCTTGGCTTTTCCCGGGGCCCGAATCTGAACGGTCCACGCTGACAGGCTAGAGAAAGGAGCAAGTCACCCACCTCGTGACTGCGCCTGGCCAGTTACTGCCATCTTCTTGTCACCCGCGGTCAGACCCCAGCATGCAAATGATGGCTGGTACGCTTTGCGTAACTTACCTCGGGTAATCTTGCTGACAGCTCTGTAAGCTGTGGGTACTGTCATCATCCATACTTCGCGGGTGAGGAAGCTGAGGAGCAGATTGGTTAGAGTACGTTCCCAGTCACACGGGACGTGCCAGAGCTGGGATTTTCATCCCGACCAGCGGCAGGCCCGTTGCTCTCAGCTTCCCGCCTGTCCGATGGGAACCAGCGTCCTGGCCGTCCCATAGGATTATGGCTGGTCTGAGTCATGCTGGAAGAGCTTTGGGTGATCTCAGACACAGCACACCACATATAGGCTTTCGTTAGTATTTTATTCTCTCCTGCTTCAGTGAGTGTGTGTCTGATGCTCAGTGTTTAGTCTGATGTGATTATATGGTGTGGAATTTATTTGGGTGGAAGAATTTATTTTAATAGTTTCGTAAATGGCTTCAGCCATGAGTTTATTGAGTCATAAGAGGGTCAGAGGGTGGCTTAAATGTTTCCCTTTTAATACTCTGCTTTTTATGGCAGCGTTGTGCCACCGAACGATTTGCGAATTGGCTGTTTGCGAGAGTGTCTGGCTAGATCCTGTGCCTGTCGAGCTGTGAGCTCGGAAAGCAGAACAGGAGGGCCAGCGGCATGGTCGGGCACAGGGACGCACGCGGCTTCCTGGTGACCTGACACCGAGCCTGGATATGTGGAGATGGGCTTCCTGGGCGGAAGGATTGGCGTGTGCTGGGGCCCAGGTTGTGGGAAGCCCCACGCTTTGGGCACGGCTAGAGCATGGGTTGAGGCGAGGGGGAGAGGGAGCGGAGGTGGGGGGGCTGGATGACAAAGGGCTCTGGGGGGCAGGCTGGGGGCTGGGGCTGTGAGGAGGGCGTCCTCCCTGCTTGCCTGGGTGGCGTCTCAAAGCGTCAGCTTGTCCGGGGCAGGGATTGGTCTCTGCCATCCATGGCTCCATGCCCAGTGGCTGGGGGCTGGGGCTGTGAGGAGGGCGTCCTCNTCCTCTGGCCAAGAGAGTGGCGGGTGGGCTGGAGGGAGAGAGGGCTTTAGAGGCAGCGAGCAGCGGAAGGAATGCTGGTGCCCAAGGACAGCTGTCAGAGAGGGTACGGGACAGATGTGTGCATTTCTGCATATTGCTGGAGACATGCCTCGAATGCATCTTGTTTCTGTAATGACATTCAAGACCCTATATTTATGTAGAGTTTTATAGATTTCCAAGCCTTTTCACATTTGATCCTCCCACCCACCCTGTGGCTTGGCAGGCTGAGTTGACACAGGGGGAGCCACACAGACCCAGGGCAGTGAGGTCCCAGGACTGCCTCCTAGGTCCGCTGAGCGGCTCGTGAAGCTCACTTCACAGCACCGCCATGCCTCCTAACACCCTCAGGTCGCAAAGCGCTCGGTGGACCATGTTCGTTTTTATGGTCATTCTCCTTCACATCTGTTGAGATCCGCTCTGTGCCGGGTACCTGGACAGGTGCGTTTTCAGGTTGCCATAGTAAAACTTAGAACAACATGAGTTAGGCAGCCCCTCCTTTTTATATCGAAGGAGCTAAGCTCAGAGAGGTTAGGCTTACGGTGGGTGACAGAGCCACGGCTTGGAGTCCGCTTCCTGACCGTGGGGCCAGAGCCTGCCCCACTCTACACGGCCACCTCATAGCAGCACAGGCTACATACAAATTTGAAGCTGCAGAGTATTTTCAGGTTGGTTTGATTACACATAGAACGCCACCCGTGGGCTGATGGGTGTGCCTAATTAGCTCTGAACGAGAATTAATTGCAAGGGAATTTGGTTTTGGGTCTGCAAGCACATTAAATTCTTACTTAAAAAAGATCTTAACCTACCGCTTGATACAGATTTCCTAGTGCAATAAAAATGAATGATTTTGTTTCGACAGATGGAAAAAAAATGTGCTTTCCTTTTATAGCACAGTTTTGCACTTTTTCAGTTTGACTACTGTACTGCTGGGTTGGCACTGTCTGCCCAGCCCTACAGCACAGGCACGGGGTGGGGGCTGGGGGCCTCCTGGGAGTGGAG
>NW_017732479.1:7226-10018 GCF_001890085.2 Hipposideros armiger | reverse complement strand
TTTGCAGTGTCACCTTCGCCTCTGGGAGCACTTTGCCAAACACTATGGCCATGAGGTTTTAGGATGAATTGCAGTGTGAGTGAGAAATGCTCTCATTTAGAGAGAGGAGCACGTGCTGGGTGGGGTGGGGCTGGGACTGAGGACCAGGGACGCAGCGATGACACCACCGGGACCCACTGCACGGCCTCCCCCTGCTTTTTCGGGTCCGTGTGCAGCTGGTGGTGGAATTACACGGTATCAGCCCCAGAATTGGCCTGGGTGTGGGAAGACCTTGCTGAGAAGCCAACAGTTTGAGCCAAGGTGCATCTGCCAGGAGACCACAGTGAGTGAGGGGCTTCCAGGCTGAAAGCTGAAAGGACGGCACCAAGGTGCAGGGTGTGAGGCCTCGGTGTGGGGTGACCAATGGCATTTCAGGGTGTGTGGGGGTTTCTGTTGTCCTGCTGACCTGCTGAGTGGCAGGGGTGGTGGCAGGGGCAGAGCACTGGGGCCCTGCGTCCCTTGCGTCAGACTTCAGGGGCCTCTCCCTGAGCCACTGAGAGTCACTGAGACTCGTGAGCAGGACCTGGGTGGCTTCCTCCAGAGGGCTGGCATGGTACAGATACTGTGTCAGCCTGACAATCGCTGAAGTTTAATCCTGGGCTGCTGGTCTTCACAGAAGGCACACAAGTAACAAGTAATCGGAATAGTACATGCATCACCCTCAAGCTCATTAAAAATGACACCAGCCATCCTTTCCCTCTGGGGATGCCCGGGCGGCAAGTAATTAAAAGGAGATTACCACAATGTGATTAAGGCGGTCGGCGCCTCTCTTGCCAAAGACAGTCCCTGCGAATAATCCCCAGCCAAGTGGAATCCGGTCTCGGAAAAGGAGCAGCCGGAATTGTACGTCGCGCGCACAGGTTTCCTAAGGCCTTGGGTAGACTGCAGGCACCCCGAGAAGAAAGCTGCTCCTGCTCACGACCCACTTTGGAGGGGGTGCACCGCTAAGTGTGTCCTCACAACTTTAGTCCACACGTGACGCCGGAGCTCTTTTCAGAGCAGATGCCACGTTGTTTTTTGATCCCAACATCTTGTCTTCTCCTGGTTCCTCGGCTTCGTTAAGCAGCGCTGGAGCCCAGCAGCGTTTCTCAAAGTGCGGGCCAGGGGCCTCCGGCCAGGGCTCAGAGTGTGGGCGCCATGTCATTCTCTGGACGCTGCTCTCGGGTTTGAGAACCAGGTCGGTCTGCCCAGAGGCCTGTGAACTGATGGAAGACGAAAGTGACTTCACGGGGATAGGAAAGGCAGTTTGGGGGATATAATCAATAATGTTGTAAAGATTTTGTAGGGTGTCAGATGGACCCTTGTCTTTTTAGGGAGACCACTTCATGGATGGTGTAGATGCCTGCCCACTGCAATGTACACCTGAAGCTGAANACAGGTCTCCTCTCACTAAATCTATTTCCAGCTGAACAAGAATTTATATGCATTCAACGAATAAATCACGGAAAAGTAGCGCCAGATAAATAATTAACTAAATGATTATAAGAGTGTCTTTTAAAACATAGTTAGGCTTGATACTTTTACAAACAACAACAAAAGGACTATGGAATTTTGGGAGTCTACCTTTCAATGGGGGTGATCAACTTTTCTACGAATTGAAACCTTAATAAGGATCCTTCGCTCAGTTACTTGTTTCTTCTCAAAGACCTCTTGATGATAAACATCTCTGCTATTTGTAATTATATGTAGATTATTCTTTTCTAGATCCAAAATAGACTTTTCTAAATAATGCTGAGGAGATTAGCATATGCATTTGATTTTATTACTAAATTTTAATACCAAGTTGGCAGTTTATCCTGCTGATGAAATAGAGCTGATTATCCTTTCCTCCAAGTCTCCATCACATGAGCCAGTGCCGTGGGCCTGGGAAGGCTGGTCTGCAGCTGCGGGTTGGAAAAGCACAGCACTTGGCTTGTTTTCTTTAGAAACAAGAGATCTGAGTCACTGGAAACTTCTCTCTCCAGCTTTCCGACGTTCCAAGCTGTTCTTCTGTGACACTCAGCTCCATCCTGCTGAAAGAAAGTTTAGGTGTTAAAGTGCCAGGAATGCCCAGAGAACTTAAGTTGCAGGAATGTGAACTTTGATTGCAGTTAAACTTTATTTTGAATTATTTTACATCTTTCGTAAATGTGCTCCATGCTCTCACGACACATGGGTTTTCTCTCACAATATATTCTTCTAGAATTTAGAAGTATTTCCTTCTGTCATTGGCGCCGAGGGCAGGAAAAGGCCCCTGTTTCTCCATGGATGTCCTTGTTGACATGCACACTCAGATGGAATTTTTATTTGAGAAGATACTGAGCCGTATAGGTTTGGAAAAATGCCTTTTGCGTGCTTGCAGCTTGACAACTCACTTTCAGCCATTTTTGAAAAGGCGTCATCGTGCGTTTTACTGAGCGCCTCACTTCTCCTTTTCACTGTCTCTGACCGATCTCTCTTCTCTTCAGGTTCCCCGCCACTTCTCGGTGCAGAGCCCTCATTAGCTGAGGTCTCCCTGACCACAGCCCCTACCCTCCACCTCCCCTCAACCTTGCCTTCACCCCACCCCCACAATCTTGCCTCCAGATCGCCTCTAACCCACCATCATGTTTATCTCCCCGTGATATTACTCTGCCAGCGTCACATCCCTGCCAAAGTGCCTTCGTTTGACCCCGTCATGGACCAGATTCTATGCCGGGCTCCTCCGCCCGTCTCCTGCTCTCCGAAGCTGTGAGCCCAATTGTCCAGCCTTCAGTGTCAGGGCTTCAGGGCAG
>NW_017732479.1:0-1213 GCF_001890085.2 Hipposideros armiger | reverse complement strand
GCTGTTCTCCAGCTGTGAGCCTCCTGAGGCTCAGCCTTCACCTCCCTTCCGCCTCTTAAATAATCCCTCTTAGGCGCTGTTGTTGGCCGACTGGCTGAGATGCCAGAGGCGGACTCGACGTCCTTATCCCAGTCTTCCAGGATCCCCTGGCACGGCCCCCGCTGTAGCCGCCTGGTCACTTACTCAGATATCAGTGCCATTTTCCATGTTGTTGAGTTTTCTCTAAAACGTGGATTTCGTTTGATGTGTACCATCCCGTTGTGTGGGTTCGTTCACTCTTTCCATCCACCAGCATTTCCCAAGGGACCACTGTGTCCCAGGCAGTGAACCAAGCCGACAGGTCCCTGCCTTCCAGGGGCTAGTCTGCTAGCGAGGGAGACGGATAAGGAATGAGAAAATATTGGGTTGTCGGAAAAGTCATGACGCATTTTTGCAACGAAAAGCATAGAAAAAAATACGTCATGACTTTTCTGACAACCCAATATATGTCAGATTCCAGCATGTGCCTCGGAGACAAATAAAGCAGAACAGAAGGAGGACCTGTCTAAGAAGGTGGCATTTGAGCCGGGACCCAGCAGAGGTGACGGAGTGAGCCCAGTGACCCCTCGGGGAGGGCCTGTCAGGGGACACAGTTAGTGCAGACTCCGGGCAGGAGGGTGCCCTACTGGCTTGAGTCAGCGGTATGGCTGCCACGGGGTGAGTCAGGGAAGGGAGGAGCAGGTGGCCTTGTCGCTTGTGGTCATGGTAATGACTCTGTGACGGCTTTGACTCTGCGTCACATGGAGAGGCAAGGGACAGTTTTGGGCAAAGGAGCGTTGTGACCTGACTTACATTTTCGAAACGTCACGGCAGCGGCTGGATGGAGAGAGACTGTGGGGGCCAAGGGCCAAAGCAGTGAGGTGGCCACAACCCTGGGGAGGGTGCTGCCAGGGTGGCTCAGGTCCAGGCACGTTTGGAAGGTGGGCAGAGCAGCCTTGCCGATGTCCTATCTGTGCTGTGAGAGAGGACAGGCAGGGGTGGCCCCAGACTTCGAGGCTCTGAAGGGGGAGCAGAGTGGGAGAGAGGTCTGCGGGGAGAGGGGCGGCTTGATGGGGGGGGGAGCCAATCCTGTTGCTGCACTTCAGGCGCCGGCCAGTCTTCTGCGTTCTAATGACCGTAGCGCACCTTCCTGGGGCGCATACACACCCGTGCCCGACTCTTCTGACGGTTTTTA
>NW_017732478.1:438593-439699 GCF_001890085.2 Hipposideros armiger | reverse complement strand
ATTATCTCACTTTCCCACTCATTATAAATGTGTTAATCCTGATGTAAATGTAATTTTTTTCTCCAGTTAACATGTTGCAGTTTATTTCTAAGCAAGATTTCCTGTGTTTAAGAATTCCTTATTTAAAATAAAAAAATAAATAAAAACAAGCTTTATTGGTCTTTTTACAAGAATGGAAGGAAGGCAGGCGAGCAGCGTAGAGGCAGAAAAATCTCCCTTCTTCCCTTCTAGATTCTTTGGCTGGTATAATAATTAAATTGACATAAGACAGATTCACAGGGGGGAAAGAATTTTAATTACGTACGTATGGGAGGCTCATGAAGACATGAGTCTCAAGGGTATTCCTGCAGTGGAGGTTTATATGCCATCCTGGGCTAAGGAAAGGGAAGGGGGCTTGGGGCTTCAACAGGGGGAGGAATTCACAGGAAGATGAGAAGCCAGATGTTGATAAACAGATGTTTGCCCTGCCATGCAGACAGATCTTTCAGATAAAAATGTTATTTCTGGTAATAGCTCTCTTTCTGGTACAGGCCCCCTATCTGAATTGTTTTAGGTAGTTAAGGGAGAGGTAAAAGTTTTTTCGGAGTATGCTGGATCTTCATTGCCTTCACCTCAAAATAATCCACATGCCAAAGTGAAAAATCTGGGGTGGTATATCCTGCTCCTCTTCAGCAGGAAGGCAGAAAGTTAGGAAGGAAGGAAAAGTATGAAACTGTATGATGTTAAACTTTATTCTTTATATATTTCATTGCATTTTTAAAGGGGAAGGCCAATTGCATTTATTAAGAGAGATGCCCTCAAAAACCAGTTACTAGTTATCAGATTGATAGCCCATAAACTAAACCTTATCAGTTTATTCACAATAAGGGTATTTTGTGAGAGTCATTTGAAAGGAAAAAAATAGTAACTTGAATATCAAACAGATATTAGGAAGATAAGCTTTTAATTTATGTTTTACTTTATAAAATAGTGAATATTTGTGTATAAGAAACAGTTCAGGTTTATTTTTCTAAGGTTTTGAGAAAGAAATTGCTATGGGAGGTTCATATACTACATATATATGTGATCTATATTCTGAGTGCATGTAATAGAGAAATTAAAGTATT
>NW_017732478.1:431211-434978 GCF_001890085.2 Hipposideros armiger | reverse complement strand
TGGGGTGGCAAGGGCCCAGATCTGATAGGCCATTGTAAGAACTTTGGCTTTTATTCAAAGAGACACTGTAAACCACTGTAGCTTTCTGAGCAGAGGGATGACATGACCTGATGTGTTTTAAAAGCGGAGAAAAGATTATAGCAGGAAAACAGGGTGACCAATAGGGACATAATGGCCACTTTTCAGTAGAATATGAGTGTGGGATGCAGAGCTATTTATTCACATTCAGGATTTTTTGTTTGAGTGGGACAAACGGGATTTGCTAAGGGATTGTATGTAAAGTGTCAGAAAGAGAAGAGTTGAAATGAATGACAGAAAGGGTTTTGCCTGTAAGGATGAAGTCACCATTTATTGAGATGGTCTGATATGTGACCTCTTTGGGAGGAGCCCGGCATGAACTTTATTGGGGGCAGTTATCTTTGAGATTCCTATTAGAATGCAATATAGATGTTGCATATGCAGTTAGCTATACAAGCTTGAAGGTCAGCTGAGAGGTCGGGCTTGAAATAATAATTTGGTCGTGTTACACTTCGAGTGGCATTTACAACCAATGTACTAAATGAATTAAACATGGGAATGCGTGTAGAGTGAGAAAAGACTCTAGGACTGAGCCCCAGGACACTGTCACATTAGAGGTCAGGGAGAGGAAGAGAAACCAGAAATAGATATGGAAGAGCAGCCTTGAGGGAGGAGAACCTGGAGAAGATGGCATCCGGGAGTCCATTCAAGCTCCGGTTTCACAGAGCAGGAAATAATGTCAAGTGCTGCTGATCTGCTCAGAATTGCTGATAACAGTTCAAGGGTAGGAGTCAACTTCTGATTAACTTTTTAAAAATATTAAGGCCTGGATATCTATTATTATAGGTACTATCTAAACATTTTTACCTATTCCTTTCGGGGTTGTTGGTTTTTTTTTATCTTGAATGCAGATTTTCTGTGAACCAAAGTTGCTACTTGCACCTTTGACAAAGTGCAAATAGAATTATGCCAGTTTTAGTTATGTGCCTTTGGTGTATAAGACAAGAAGGATTCTAACCTCCATTTATACTGCTAGGAAGAAATTAATGAGTATTTTCAAGTTCTTTGTTTGGTCACTTAATTGGCTGTGTGACAAAGAGCCCCGTGGTGCATGTCAAACAACTTTCGGAGTCCTCTAATGATTTGTGCTTTGCTTGACTTGTGATACTATTCGGTGTGGCCTGTCAGGCTGGATATCCTTGTTAAAGTGACTAGAATAAATTGGCTAGCAGTGTGCATACAATGTAGTATATTAACTACAGCAACAGGGAGTACTTTTTGCAGCTCTTTCAAGAGATTTCAATGTTTGCCCATAAGCATCAAAGCCAACCCAAACTTTCACTTAATATAATTAAAAGGACATCTGAAAGTAGTTTGAATCACAGCAGGTTCTTGAGGTTTGGTAACCCTTTGTTAAAACCCTGTGAACTTAATATATTTCACAGCTTGATAAATCTGCACTTGATTTGTGTCAGTAAAAAAGTATAAATCTGCACCCTGCATGATTTGGTGTCCTGAACGTATTGCTAAAAGACATTAAGATCAAAGAAAGTGACTTCTATCTACAAATCCAGAGTAGTTTTCTTAAGATTAAGAAGTTATAAGAACCATCTTCTACAAGTTGTAATCATTGAATGCTGTCGTAAGGCTGCCGTTGACGCAAAAGACAGTAAAGCCATATGTAATGTAAGTAGAGTAAATTCTACAGGCATTCTTTAAGAGCTTGGACAGGTCACTTTATAAATATAATGATTCAAAAGTCTCCAAAGGACAATGACAACTGTTGATGATGCAAGTCCTGCTTTGACATGCGAAGAATATTATTCTGGGAATCTCTCAAAATTCCCGTAGTGAATGTGTCAGGTCAGACAGAGATGGCTGCTTTACAAAGTCATTTCTGACTCTTCTGTTTTGCACATTTCCTATAAATAAACAAAATGTTCCAGCTGCTGTTTGTATATACATGGTTTATGAATGCTTCAGGAAGTAGTTTAATGAGGATTTTTTAAAAAAGAAAAGCCCTTCTTTTTTGAAATAAAATGTTTTCATATAAAGCAAAAATATTTTATCCCTTCTTTCCACTAAGTGGTATCCTCTTCACTCTTATAATTACTTGATCAAAGCCTGGGTCATTACTTAATTGTAAATTCATTTATTTAAGCCCATTCTAATGATCTGTGCTTTCTGAACATGAATTTACCATCAGAATAGTTTTAAATACATAGACTATAAATACGTGTTATTTCTATACAAACACCAGAGACTGTACATCAATTTACTTTACTATTTCTTTAATAGTTTAATATGATCACATAGCTAACCAGAAAGAAAAAGATATTAAAAGTAGTCTTACAGATTTAAGATCCTACTTTCTGGAAGTATCATTAACTTTTCTGGGATAGGTCAGAAAGTAAATGGAAATTTTAAGGTGCAATTTGCAGTAAAGTAGTTGCCTGATGGCTTGGAACCAAACAAATGATATTTTAGTACTGCTCCCAACAGCGTTATAATTTTGATATTTTTCCTTATCTAATATATGAATTTTGTACAGCTGGTAGTAACAGAAACTTAACGATGGTAACTTAAATAAATCTTGGCTTTATTCTCACACATAAAAAAGAAATTGCAGACATGGCAGTTCAGGATTAGCATGAAAACTCCACCTCAGAAACCAAGGCTTCATCTATTTTTCTGCTCTATTATCTTTAGCATATGGGCTTCCATCCTCAATGTGACAAGATAGCTACTTAGGTTCTAATCATCACTTCATGCTAATCTCTATAAACAGGAAGAAGGACAAATAACAAAAGGATTCATGTCTTTCAGAACAGAAGTCTCACCCAACTCCTTCTTGACCATATCTCACGAGCTAGTCAATTTTCATAGTTAAAAACTATGTTAATAGGTATAGATTCACAGCTGGGCATAGTGGCCAGTGATTCTGTGTCTAAGGCAAGGCAGTTATTGGACAACTGGTATTCTTAGATGCAACCAGAAATAGTTTTTCTTTTTTAATGATATATATTGATATATAACATCCAGTTTTGATGTTATAACCTACCATAGACATAACAATAGTAGGGTTACATTTGAGCCCTAAGCAAAGATTAGTATGTTCTTTTGATTATTCTGTTATAGTTTGAGCAATCATTTTTAAGAGAAATAAATATTATTTAAAATCATTCTCAGATGGCATTTTTCTTCTTTTTAAGTAACATTTTTTAAGAGTAATTTTTTTTAAAATACCAGTCTTTTTAAAATATTTTATGAGGGAGTTGGGGGCAGGGGCACACTGTTGGGGAATGGGAACACTGTGTTTTTCCAGGACCCATCAGCTCCAAGTCAAGCTGTTGTCCTTCAATCTTACTTGTGGATATGGTGCAAGCTCAGCTCTAAGTCCAGTCGCAGCTTTCAATCTAGTTGTGGGTGGTGTAGCCCACCATCCTATGTGGGAGTTGACCCGGCAACCTGTTGTTAAGAGCACGCATTCTCACCAGCTCAGCGGAAGCTCAGCTCTGGCACAGCTCACTGGCCCATGTGGGAATTCAACTGGCAACCCTATTGCTCAGATCTCGCCCTCCAACCAACTGAGCTACTGGGCTGGCCTTGAAGTAACATTTTGAATTGCTAATATAGACACATAGTTAAAAATTGAAAAAGTAGACTAATGAATATGTCTCCTTCCCACCAGGGCTGCTGCATTGCTAACTCTGGGGCATGTAACTGACATTGAGATCTATCTGAGTGGG
>NW_017732478.1:405691-429981 GCF_001890085.2 Hipposideros armiger | reverse complement strand
TTTTCTTAGTTTTTACCTATGTCCTTTTTCTGTTTCAGAATCCTAACCAGGATATCACATTACATTACATATATGTGTGTATGTGTGTGTATTATATTACAATCATCATGTCTCCTTACGCTCCTCTAAGCTGTGACAGTTTTTCAAACTTTCCTACAAGCTTTTCCTTTTTAAAGTCAGGAAAATATGTTTTCCATTTAGAAAAAATAACCTCTACAGTTTAAGAATCGCATAGAATTACCCACTGATTCCCCTCACTCCCAACAATTATTTGTTGAGCTCTTATGTTTTAAGCACTTTTCCAGGTGCAGCAGTTCAGAGGTAAAGACAGACAGGATTTCTACTATGTAGAGCTCACATCCTAATTTAATAGACTGGAGTTTGGGAAGGAAATAGTAAATCAATCAAAATAATAATAATAATAATTAATAATAATGGCAGAAATACTATGCAAAGGATGAAAACAAAGTCATATGAGTAAACGTGACTGCTTGGTTACTTTAGATTGTGTTTATCAGGGAAGACTTTCTAATGAGGTGACAATGCAACTGAGTCCTGGCAGTATGAGCTCAGCCATGTGTATATCTGGACAAAAAGAGGTCCAAGGATCACAAGTCACCCAGAAAAACGATGGTCAGCTGAGCAGCGGTTGGAGAGTTCTGAAAATAGAAAGAAGGCCAATACCCTGAAGCAATGGGCTGAAGGCGAATACTGGGGTAGGAAAGCGATGGAAAGGAGCCAAGATTCTGAATGCCATTAAAGAGCTTTAACCAGGGTCATGACATTATATTTTTGCAAAATTATTTTGGATGCAATTTTAGTTTTCCTCTGATATCCATTCTTATAGCTTCAGCTATCACCTTTATGTAGGTCATTCTTAAAATACATTAACCAACTGCTTTACACACTTAAAAATGCTGTGGATTCATTCTCTCTACTGCTGAATAATGTTTTAAAAATGCAAATCTGATCATAACTTGACCCTACGCAAACACTTTTCATTACTTTCTTTTTCCCTTAAGAAAAATTTTCCCTTTTTAGTCTAGTGTTTGAGAATTTGGTTCTTCTTGTTGATTTCCTGCACTTTGAACCTTCCCTGCCCACATCTTTGGATTATACATTCCCAAACCATCTAAGTACCTTCAGTTCACATCTCTATGCCTTTGTGGTCATAATGCCTTCTGCTTAGATCTCTTCCACACTTGTTCTCCTTTTCTCTGTCCTTTCATCTTAGTAACTTTGACTTAACCTGTCAAGACCCACTTTATATGTCAATTCCACTAAGGAAACATTCTTTGTCCTATTTAGTATGGATAAATATCCTTTTATGTGAACTTCTAACACCCTCAGTTTTCCTCTTATTACTACAATTATCAAGTTATACTTTAATATCTGTTGACTTTTCTATCTCTGAGCTCCTTTGGCAGGAACAATGCCACTTTTATTTCTATGTCCTCAAGACCTTTTAAATTGTACTTAGCACACGCAAAGTGACCTCTGAATATTTACCATTTCATTGAAATTCTAGGCCATTATTTCCATTGTCCACCGGTATGTCCACTGCAGTAGATATCCTCAAAACACTTGTCTGCACTCAGTATCATCAACCGTTCTCCCATTCTCTTAAATTCACCTCATTGGGCTTTTGCCTCCACCACTTTACTGAAAGTGCTTGATTGATGTCATTAATGACTGAGTGCTGCCAAACTCAATAGTCAGTTGTAAACCCATCTTAGTTGACCAATCAGAAATATCCAACACAGTTGATCATTCCCTGTTCCTTGAAACACTCTCATTAGGAGAACTCATTCTCTTGATTTTTCCTCCTAGTTGATGCTTCTTTTCAGCCTCCTTTGCTGGTTCCTCCTCTTCTCCCAAACCCTTAAAGGTGGAGTTCCCTTTCACTCAATACTTAGTCCTCTTGTTTTCTCTTTGTACAGTCACTTCATGGTGATCTCACGGATTTAAATATCACCTATTTGCCTATGACTCATAAATGTTATCTTCAGCACAGACCACTCTCCTGAACTCGTTTCAAGCTCACTTCTCAATATCTTTCCTTTATTGTCTAACAGACATCTCAGATTTCCATGCCCATAACTGAATTTCTAATCTTCACCCACAAACTATTATAGTTGTGATTCTCTCCTACTCATTTTATCTGAGTAGTGTTAAACGTATCAGTGGATTCAATGAGCTTAATTAAATGTATGATGCCTGAACCTTTATTTTAAGAATAGATATTTGAGTAAGTTAAAGGCTGGTGGGGTTAAGAACATGCAACCCCAAAATATGTCACTTTGCCATATTTATTATTTTGAGCTGAAGGCAACTGAGAAACAGCAGATGAGGAAGGGCTCTCTGTTCTCTGCATTTCAACGTAAAAGCAGATCATAAAATTTCCCATGTACCAGGAAGAGAAGAACATTCTTATCACCAGAGACTGGCAGTCAGTGTCAAAATGGATCTGTTCAAACATACTAAAATAACCTTTATCTTCCATTACTTTCCTCTATATATTTTCTAGTCACTTTCCCAAAATTTACTGCTACTAGAAGCTTAAATCCTTTTCTCTTATCTTGTCACTTCACAAATTTATCATTTTTTTTTGTTTCAAAAAGTATATAAGCTCTGAGTCTTAACTGCTTCTTTAGGTCTTCACATTTTTCCTGTGAAGGTTCCTGTGTGCACATAAAAATATTAAATAAAAATTTTGTGCTTTTCTCCTGTTAATCTATCTTATGTCAGTTTAATTCTCAGGCTCAGTCACAGAACCTAAGAAGGGATGGTTTTCCCTCCCCTAGAAGGCGTATCTACACCTTTCTAATTATTGCCATTTTAGTAATTGGCATTCAAAATAGGCAACTTTGAATTCATGTTCCACACACTCTTCCCCCAACATGTACTTATTATACCCTCTACCTTTTAACAAACAGAAATTTGCTCCTCTTCCTTTATTCCCATTTTAAGTGTGTGTCACCTCATTGCCTACTTCCAAATTCTGTGCACTGCACTTTTTTTTTTTTCCTCACCACCTTCAATTAATCAACAAATCGTTTTAAATACCTTGGGACTCTTCTTTTCTACATCGCCAGAGCCAGAATGCATGGATTTGAACCCCGGTTCTGCCTTTTTGCTAATTAGCCTTTAGCAAGTTACTTCTCTGAGTCTCAATTTTATCACTGCAAGATGAAGATAATCATTTCTACCTCTGGGTTATTGTCAGAATTAAAGGAGTTGATACATATAAAGCATTCAAATGAGAGTCTGGAACACACTCAAAATTACTAAGCATTGTAATTTATATCACTCCCCTACTTGAAATTTTTCAGTGACTCCTTGTTACCTTTAGGAAGAGCTGCAAATATGTTAATATGGTTTGCAAGCCTCTTTGAAAACCAGCCTTCACTCACTCGCTAACATTGCCATTGAACCCTTTGTACTCTTTACTCTGCAATAAGGAATATTTTTCAGTTCCTGTGAGGTGCCTATTCTCTTTTATCTCTGTACCTATAAGCTTATGCTCTACCCCTGGCTTGTTTGGTCAATGTTTAATTTAAGCTTGGGTTTCTACTTCATGGAGCCTTTCCAATACAGAGTTTAACCTCTATATTTCCACTATTATAATGTTGTCGTTATATTTTAATTACTTGTATAATTGTTTAGCCTCACTATATTGTCATCACTTTGAGGAAAGGGAGTACATCTGTCTTTCTTTCAGCATCACAATTGAAGGTACTTAGATAATATTTGTTGAATGAATGTTGAGTTAGCAAGAAGTTTGGGTCAAGTTTGTAGGTTCACTTAATTCCTGTAATACAATATAGACTTACTCGGCAGCATTCTATCATTTCACTTTAAATGAGAGTTTAAAAATAATATGGTCAATTATAGTTTTCTAAAAACAATACAGTTTTAAACAACAAGGGATTTCTTGAAGAGGCGGAGTCTTTTCTATGTAATTTTAATTTCATCTTATTCTACTGTTAAAGGTTCTTATGACTATATTAAGGTCAGTTGTGTTATACAATCTAATCTTAATTAAAACTTGAAAATGCCAACACTTCTCTGTAATATAAAAGGGAGTTTAGCGATTAGTAGTTTTTATATGTTTAATAATATTAAATGACAATGATTATAAAAAGAACCTTAGGTTTATTGATCAGATGTGTAAATATCAGTCACTCAACTTGACTTCTAATAAAAATCCTGCAAGTTCAAAACTGTTTTGAAGATTCTTCTAACGTTTGACCTTTAAAATTTTGATTTGAATCAATATCTAAGCATAGATTGGAGTACAGTGTGTAATGATTTAAAATGGACACTCTATTTTAGCTTACTCACATTTTCAATATATAAACTTCATATCATGAAGTCCAAAATGAAGAATTAAAGAAAAGTTATTTTTTCAAATTATAAATAAATGTAAACTATATAAGCGGGAGATGGGAGCAGAGGAGACCTGAAGATTTATTTTTCTTTCTCTACATATCCAGAGATTTATACATGAAAATATTTAATATACAAGAAAAATATTTAAACATAATTGTATATGTAAATAGCAATAATAAAACAGCAATGTTCAGCCTAATGCAACATATGTTGATAAATATTGTATGCAGGAGAACACATCAAAAAACAAAGATATAGAAGTAAACAGTAAAATAAAATTTCATATTACTATGCAGTTTTTCAAAAGGATGTCAGCAGTCTATTAAATTTATCTATTAATAGGAAATAATTGCTCTTAACTTTCTAATGGCTGCCAAATGATAAAGTGCATATTTATAAATCTTTATTTTAACACAAAAGAACTTTTAAAGAATAATGAATGAACTTATATAGAATTGATTTCGCATTTTGCTATATTTCTTGTATTTATAAATTTACTCTCCATTCATCCTTTAATATGTTTTCTGAGGAAATTTTCTTAAGGAAGAGATCTAAATATATAATGCCTTTGCTTAAAAATATTTAATAACAGTACATTTTCTATAAAATAAAGCCCAAACTTATATTACACTGCAGATTTTGTAAGATTAGATGTCTACCTATCATTTCTCCCATCATATTCATCTTTTAACACTTTCTTTCTATGCCCTATACATTCTTTTCATCTCAAACCCATCACATTTTCTGCCTTAGTATCTTTTTTTTTAATCATCAATATGCTTATTATGTACTTTAGCGTCAAATTTTCTCTAAATAATCAAGGAAAGTTGATTTATCTTTTAGTGTCTAACTCAAAAATCAAATACCTTCTGGGATCTTTTCTTGATCCTCCTCAGTCAGAATTCATTACTTTTTGTCCCATATGCTGAGTGTTAAGCTCTGTGTTGTGTTTACCTTCTGCCTTGGATCATAAGTAAATTGAGGGCAGACTCCATGTTCTCCTTTTCTTTTCCAACCGCATCCAACAGTGAGTTCCCTAGTTCTTTGAACACCATACAAATTATACACATTGAATGAAACCTCATTTAATTACATTGCAAGTGTGTTTTGCTACACTTAGAAACATTTTGGAAAGTTTTTATGGAAGATAGTTACATATAGTGGTTTGCATTCACTACAATAACGTGTGGTTCTGTTTTTTCTTCTTGGTGAACTCTGGTTGTTTTCTTAATTCACTCTATTCAGCCTTTTTTCCTTGCAAACCATGCTGATATCTGAGTGCTTTATTCTCTCAGAAGACTTCTTGGGAGAGATGGCAAAAAGTTATAGAACTAGAAGATGATGCTTTCAATTTTCCCATTGTATATAAGGTGATTAATGATTTGATAGTAAAGGTAGGTTATCTTTGTTTAATGGGCATTTATTGAGCACCCAAAAATGTCTCAAGGCACTAAAATTTATACAGGAAAAACACAAATGAACAAGATCTCTTCCATGAGAACATCATGATCTAGTGAGAAAGCTAGACCTTGAGTGAGAGATCTGAAATAGTCTTTTGGGTAAATAAATATATGAGATACTTTAGATAATTATATAGGATACAGAGAAAACAAACTAGGTAATGGATTTAAGGGGGGACAGGTGGTGGATGGATTTTTCTTAGATATACTGATGATGGAAGAACTCTGAGCTGTTGATACTTTAGCTAAAACCTGGATGAGCTCGTGATTAAAAAGCTTGTCTTCAGAATAATGCAATGGTGGTCAAGTTATATATCTTTTCATGAGTCATTCATTTCATTTTATCTTTATTTTGGTGCTTTTCAAGTGAAGGAAGAGGGGTAGCTAAATTCCTCAGGTGACTTTGCTTGCCTAGTTTCAGATTTATTGCTCTTTTGAATTATAAGTGCCATTGACAAGTTTTTCATCATTGATGTTTTGTGTATTCTTGTTAAGGAACCCTAGGCTATTTCATAAACACGTCCTCTTGGAATAATGACAAAAGTTGTTATTGGAAGGATATGTAGCTAAATAAATAAGTTTTTATTGAGGGAAATAAAAATTTCCCCCTGATTTTTCATAGAGTTATAACAAAAAATTAAACCTTCCCCTTTGAAATATATAAAGTGTGATTATACAGTTTGTAACATATTTTAACAAACATACCATTATTATATGCTGAGTAAAACTAGTCAAATGAATTTGATTAAGATCTGAATAATATAAGAGGTCTAATAATGTTGTGTAATGCCAGTATGTGTCCAGAAGGATATGACGAGACCATGATCATGGTATAAATCTAAGTGACTTTTGACACTTTCTAATTTATTTTTGATTTTTAGAAACAGAAGTTACTTTAAAGTCTAGTTCATAAATTGTATAATGAGAAATGCATTATGTAATAGTAGGATTCCTTTATTTTTTGAAACATGAGACGCATTTTCTTATGTAGTTAACACTTCATTGACTGGTTAGAAGACAGATTTGTCCAAAGGAACACTGAAATTTAGTGGCAGAACTAGAATGCAAATTTCCAGTGCCCATCTTCTGTTTAGTTTATAGTGAAAAAGATAATGAAGTTAGTTAGCATTTAATATCTGGCAAGGACATTGTTGATTAAATTTACTTCTCAAAAATTTTTATTATTTCAATCTGTGCATGTCAACACCATTAGGTGTTTTGTTTTGTTTTTTTCTCCTGGAATAATGTATTGTGGTGAGAATATAAATTTTTTTAGGTAAATTCAGGACCAATCTTATTTTTTTTCCAACTTCAGAATATAAATTCTAAGGCAGAAAAATATTTAGAGCAGAAAAATCAGTGACAGCTATTTGACATTAAAGTGATGACCCAGTCTCTCACTTTAATCAAATTTATTATACATTTCCCATTCAGCTGTTCAACTTGGTTCTACATATAGTTAAGCTCATTTCTTTGTAACCAAATAAAATGAAAATCAACCTGTTTTTAAAGAGATGTTGACCCAATGAAAATAATGCAAATAACTAGTTTGAAAAAAATATTTTATGATCAGATGTCTATCATTTGTGGGTAAAATATAAAAATGCATAAGTATAATAAGGAAAACAAAATATAGATATCCTTTTATCATTGTAGCATTGTGACTATTTAATTGGCCTTCATTAAACTGTTAACAGCAGCATGTCAGCAACCTTTGGAAAGCTTAAACAAATTGTATTAATTATAAAGCTATTATCAAGATTGACTTAATTGTTCTGTCTCACTAGCAGAAAATGGGTTAGTTTTTTCAAGCCCTTAGACCACACATTGTGAAGTATTTAATACATGTGTTCCTGTGCTCTCCCATTCCTCAAAGCTTCATATAGTGTACTCGTTAGTAGTGAAATTGTATATTAAGTCTATTTGTGAAGATTGCATTGCAGAAGTGCTATTCCTTCCAGATCTCACTTCAGTGTAAATATTTTGCAATTTTCAGGTATGATTTGTGCTTCATTCAGTGAAGACCTCTCTTCTTCCCACACTGGACTTTGATATCAAATGAAAGTAAAGTTAAGATTACACCTTAAGCATTTATTATGAGCCTTATAAAATGTTGTAGTATCTCCAACTTACAAGTTAAGTAACTTGTCCAGCATCACACAGCTAGTAAGTTTCAGAGCCTAGGTACAAACTCAGCATTCTGACTTTACCACTATAGAATGTTGTCTCCAAAGCGTTGTGTTGACATTTCCTTACAATTATACTTAACAAATCATAGCAAGTGTTTTTATAAGAAAAATAAGTGAATGTTAGATTTGTGTCTTTACCCACTCAGGTTTTAGGGGCATATTTTAAGTCTGTTGTTTCTATGATAAACTTGGAAATTCGGTGAGCTTTAATAGAAAGCTTCTCTAAAGACTCTTTTTAGGGGGGAAGGTGCACTTGTTGAAAATGTACTCAAAATTTATAGATGAGGAAATATTGCACCTTATACAATTTCAGTTGCAAAAATAAGATAAATTAATAAAGGCTGCCTTTGATTCATTTGCTATCAATTCAAAGACATGGTATTTTAGCTGAAGAAGTATGTAAAAAGTTTCCTTTTTAGAACATTCTTGGAGTTTATCATAATTGTCTCTTTTTCTTGTTTTTTTTTTCTTTTTTCTCCTTTTGCATTTTGTTAATTTAAAATTTTAAAGTAATATAGGCCAGAACAAAAGTACTGTATTATCCTTAAAAAAAAAGTTCCCTGAAGTGAGGTTTAAATTAATCAATGTAAGATTATTGACTAATGTTAAAATGGCTGCTCCTTAAAGAAGTGGCATAATTCTTGTTGCATGTGGGATTTTTCAGAGCATTTCTAATAAATTCAGAGGATCATCTAATCCCAGAAAGAGTACTTCTTTGCACTCAAGAGGTTGATGTTCTCTATTTGGCTTTAGAAAATACCTAAACTTTTTGTTTGTTTGTTTTTTCTATCTGGCACCACCTTTTTGGCATATCCTGTTGGCATTACCCCTGTAGAGAAATTCCTGGAAAGCAGATCTCTTTGTTGTGATCCTGAGATGCTTTTGTCTGGCCTCTAGGTCATGTTTTAAACTCACAAGAAATGCAGAGCCAAGCACACTATGTGAAAATGCCCAGTCATTAAACTCAGGAGAGACTCTTTTTGTTTTTTTTAAACGATGCTAAGTACTCAAGTTGCCAGTGGGACTATTTTACATACAAGTCCTGTGAAGTTGATTTGGGGCCAGAACTTGGAATAGTTGGGAATAATATCAAGAAAAACAACTTTTATCAAAAGGCAAATTAGTTTTTGAAGCTGGTGTTAATGGCAGCCAAGGTGTTTCATTATGAAGCTGAATTTTTAACAGTTGTTACTTGGTTACTATGAAAACACCAGCCAGAAGAAAATACTGCAGTGTAGTGGATATTTCTCCACTCTCTCCGATTCCTTCTACCAACGTGTCAGTAATGGGAGTCCTGTTTTAAAACACCCAGGTGCTGCCTAGAAAGTGCTTGTGTTAGCTGTTTATTCAACTTTGTTTCTGGATAAGATGGATATTTCATAATCAAAGGGTTCAGGGATGATCACTTGCAAAATACAGATGTTATATTTTTCTATTTTGCAATTCTCTATGTCTGAATGAAACCTTAAGAAGACCTTATTGGGAGAACTGCTTTTTCTTTGTAACCTAGAGCATAAAGCTAACCACAGGAAATATATAAATTGTAACTACAGAGATGATTTTTTCGGATGAAGCAATGGGAAATGTGGTGCTTTATCTCTACGTGTGAGTGTACCTACTGCTGATATTTTTTTAAGGAAAAACATCTGAGGGCCATAAGTAGCAAATTCCAACTGTTTATTCCCCTCTCCGACAGTAAACAGCATGAAGGTTTCTCTCCACACATAACACATCCAAAGCTCCTGGGAGTATGTATGCTTTGATATTTTCCCCATTCTGACATTTTACTAGCTGGATAAGAAAAAAATGGGTTTGCTCAGTGAGTCCTCAACATATAGGCAACAAATTCTCATATTGTCCTGTCTATAGTCATCCTTTTAATCTCTGTTGTGTTCAGCATATAGTTTTATGGTGATATATAAGAAATATATGTGGGTTTTTTTTTGTGGGTGATGTGATAAAAGTGTTGGTTTAAATTACTTGCCAGTAGTCCCCTAGCCAAATAATTTAAAGCTGTGATTACAGTCTTATTGAAGCCGTTGGTACTGATTCTAAGAAGCAAGCATAGCTCTATTTGTTGTCCTTCAAAACAAAAGCAGGTTTTCCTCTTGCGTTGCAAAGTCTCGGCTAGGGTTTTACAGAACAAAATAATGAATGCTCTGCTGCTGCATGTCACAGGGGAGGCTGGGACAATACTGAACTCATGCACACCGCTGATCCTTGTTTGCTGGGCAGCATGTACACCTGGATTTCTGACAGCTCTGTGGGTTCACTGGAGACTTCTGTTATTCTGTTCATCCCCTCGTAGGCAATGGTCGAGACAGTGAACAACCTCCTTCAGCCGCAAGCCTTGAATGCGTGGAGAGACCTGACTACAAGTGATCAGCTCCGTGCAGCCACCATGTTGCTTGACACTGTGGAGGAGAGTGCTTTCGTGCTGGCTGATAACCTTTTGAAGACTGACATTGTCAGGGAGAACACAGACAATATCCGTAAGTGGCCTTTGTTATACAGAAAGGCCAGAGACCTTGTACAGCAGAAGGGGGAAAAGAAAAAAGCATCTGTGGTGGCCTGTGTATTATGAGTGATACTTTATTTTTCTGAAATTATTCTTTTTCTATAATTAGGAGGATATCACTTGTCATTGGCTTAAAAAGGTCCTCATAATCATGTATGTTACCCTCCTTAGGACATTCCAATATCGGATCTATTACCCTGAGATCATTTACAGTGAGGCCCATACACACACACACACACACACACACACACACACACACACACACACACTCACACACACACACACAGAGATTGCCAAAAAAATGTATACACATTTTAAGAAAGGAAAAAACTATTAAAATTATGCTGATGGTAGCCACTTTGAGTACCTCTTGTAATTGCAAAAGTCAAAAGTGACTTATAGTTATCTATTGTTATCAGTATATATTGAGTATTACAATTTTAATACAGTTTTTTTTCCTTATGTGTGTACATTTGTGTACATTTTTTTGGCAACCTCTGTGTGTGTGTGTGTGTGTGTAATTATGTGTATATATTATACTATTTAAAATTTTTGTACTCCTAATACAGGGTTTATGGGTCACTTCAGTTGTAAGAATGTCTCTGAATTATGTACTATAAAGAAATGAGTCATTTAAGTAAAGGGGATAAAACAATTTTTTGATACTCATGTATTGGCTCATAAAGACTGTAAATCTATTTTTATTGTGGGTAAGGATGTAGCTGACGGTTTTATTTCAGAAGATTTGATAAAGCAATTTCAAATTTATTACATTTAAAGATAGATCAATACCGATATAATAGTGCAGCTCTAAATTACAAAAGGATTTTTTACTTAATTCATAAAAAAAAGATAATATTTTGAAAATAAACTTAAAATCAGTGACACAATATAAGGATTTGAGCTTGAGTTTCAAATTTTCACCTTTATAATTGATATATTTGTATTCTTATTTACCTGATTTTAATAGCTTTTTTTTTTGCTTTATTAACAAAAGTAAGATACTAACATAATAGTTTCTAAATAAAAGGGTGAACTACAATGAAGCATGACAAATAGAGCATTAATTCCAGTGTTTTGATTTCAGAACTATGTCAGTGATGTAGGAAATTATCTTAGCTTTGGAATGTTTCTCAGTAAGCACTGGTATCTCTTTGCCGTTAACAGAATTGGAAGTTGCAAGGCTGAGCACAGAAGGAAACTTAGAAGACTTAAAATTTCCAGAAATCATGAGTCATGGAAGCACCATCCAGCTTTCTGCAAATACTTTAAAACAAAATGGCCGAAATGGTAGGTTAGAGTATAGATATTTATCAAGGTTGGTAGAATTAAACTTGTCATCAATGTGTTGCTTCTTGGCTTGGGATTTGAAATGGGCTATCCAAAATCTGCTAGGCAAATTATCTGCTGTCTCTTTCCTCTCACTCCACTATAGTCATTCTCCTGCCCTTCCCTCCCTTTCTTTTCTCCTGCACCAACAATATTGCAATCATATGTGTTCTACAAAATTCTCAGATTGTGGAAATTGTTCCGTTACTTTTCTGTTGCAGTGAAATATCAGAAACTTGAATATGAGGGAAGTCAATGAACAACCAAATCCAGATTATCTGACTTTCTGACTTTCTTCATTGAAAGGAGTAACTTTCAATGAGTTGACTGACTTATTTTATAAAATCTTTAATGAAAATTTTACTTGTAATTTTAAAATTATATGTTTTTGTTTTTCTTATTCACTTATTTTTGGGTGTGTTTCTTTGTTTTTCCTTTGCAAAGCATACGGAAAATTTAATGTGAGGAAATGTTCTAGGGTCATGGAACTGGTAAATATAGATCAGTTTAGTACTGGGTTAAGTTTACTGAATATAATTAAAATTAAATAATAATCTCAGAGAAAATATATCTCAACCCTCACTAATATTAATTTTTTAATAACTTTTTTTTTTTTTTTTGCCAAGGAAGTGAGATCCTTTAACCAGTTAGTGATAGGAAGATGACCCCAAGGCATAGCAACCAACTCAAAGCTGATGTTTCATATTGTAGGGTGAATAGTTTTGGGGAAACAGAAGAAGAAGAACCTGTTAAATAATATCTAGACAACCAAATTATGTTTGTTTTCAGCAGAAGAAAATTCTTTGTAAGTGTTGGAAATCTTATAAGACTGGAGTTATCTAAATCATTTTATGTTGCTAATTTGACAATGTGAATTTTGAAACAGCAATAAGATTTTCTATAGAGCAAAATCAGATTCCTGTATTGGCTTCCTAACTGGTTACCCTCCTTCCACATTTGTCCCCAAAGAGCATATCCTGTTGACAAAGGTACATTCTGAAACATAAGTCTTGCCAGTTTCCTTCCAGCTACACTTAGAATGAAATCAGATGACTTCACTAGGCCTAGCATGTGCTACCTGGTCTTTCCTGCCTCATGTGTCCCACTGGACATCTGCCTTTAGCATACTGTTTGTAATCCAGTCTAGTCTTGATTTTCTTTGGTATTTAGATATAATTCCCATATAACATTATATGTTTTAGGTATACAACATAATGATTTGATATTTGTATATATTGCAAAATGAACAGCACAATAAGTCTCGGTAACATTCACCACTCTACAGTTATAATTTTTTTTCTTGTGATGAGAACTTTTAATATTGATTCTGTTAGCAACTTTCAAGGTATGCAATACAGTATTATTAACTATAGTCACCATGCTATATGTTACATCCCCACAACTCATTTATTTTATAACCTAAAGTTGTAGCTGTTGACCCTCTTCACCCATTTTGCCTACGCCTCTCCCTCTGCCTCTGGCAACCCCCAGTCTGTTCTCTGTATCTGTGAGGTTTTGTGTGTGTGTGTTTATAAAATTCTACATGTAAGTGAGATCATAGGGTATTTTTTTTCTGTCTGACTTCTTTCACTTAGCATAATACCCTCTAGGTTCATCCCTGTTGATACAAATGGCAAGATATCCTTTTTTACAGTTGAATCATATTTGTGTGTGTGTGTGTGTGTGTGTGTGTGAGTGAGTGTGTGCATGTTTTAGGTCAGATTTAAGCATTAATTTTGGAGTGGGGCATTTGTAGCAATTCTGTGTGACTAAATGCACTGGTAAAACAAGGTGGTATGGCAGCATGATACAATCCCACAAGTGGAAATTGGTATGAATTATCTGCCAGTCATAAACCAATTAAAAGTTGTTACTGTCAACAAGAAAAATACATAGATGTTCTGAAGTTTAGCCTCTAAAAATCAGCATTTGCATATATAATAATCTAGAGGGAAAGCGCTAAAATTAAACACTGCAATGTGACAGTCAAGAAGTATTTAGTGAATTACTATTTTCTCTTCAGTACTATGTTCAGATGTGAATCGGAAGTTTAAGGATGCCCAGTTCCTTCATGTAGCGCCTCCTAATCTCTTTGCCGGATTACTGCAAGGATAATAGGTATCTCATAGAATCATTGAGAAGGCTGGAGAATCAGACCCCAAAAAACATGCAAGAGCAAGGAGGCTGACAGCTGCCCGTATCATCACACAGAATCATGGCTGTGAGACGTCACTGCTGCCGCAAGTGAAGCACAAGTGAGGGCTGCTGCTGCTGCATCACTCCTTGTGTCACTAGCTCCTCACAGTGTCACTAACTTCTCACGTAAAGTCTGAGGCTCGTGCATCTGATTAGATGCATCTGGCTGAGGTGCCTAGACCAACCTCTTTGCAGGGCAGGCTGGGAAAGCAAGTATATGCACATTTTGTAACTTTAAATCCCTAAGAGTAGAGTATTTTGCAAACATGGGAGCACAGTTTAGATGTTGGACAGCCCCCTCCACCTCAAACAATTCATGAACATTTCTTTGTTTTTATTGCCACTTGACTCTTATGATTCAGAGACAAAGACTGACTTCATCCTCTTAGTAACCGTGGTAGTCATGGCAGTGTTTATCTCTCACTGGAACGATATGAATTCATAATGGAAGTAAGACATAGGGCTTGATTTTTTTTTAGAAAGGAAATGATTTTTAAAAAATCATGTTAAAAGATGGTTAATTTTACAGAGGATTACATGTAAGAGATTATCATAATGGAAAAAATAAGGTGGAAGGACATATGGAGATAGTGACCTTAAAAGAGCATACACTGAGTTTTAAGACAGGTAAAATTTTTGAAACCTTACATTTGTTTATTTTTTTATTGTAATTGAGATACATAATTTACATATAATAAAGTTCACATATCTTAAGTGTTTAATATGATGAATCAACAGTTATACGTTCCTCTGTAATATCACATAAAATAATATATAAATCTCCTCTATTACCCAGAAAATTCCTTGGTGTGCCTTTCTATTCTGCTCATCCCCTCTCCCGACCTGATAAAACTATTTTCTTTTCATTACTATTTCTATAAACAAATTTTGCCTGTGCTTAGACTTCATATAACTGGAATCATACAGTGTGAATCTTTTCTATCTATATTCTCTAATTCCATATAATAGTTTTGGGATTCAGTCATGATGCTTCATCAGTCAGTAGTTGTTCTTTATCGAAGCATAGTATATTCCATTACATGATATAATTTATTCTCCTGTTGATAGGTTTTTGAGTTGTTTCTAGTTTGGCACTGTTATGAATAATGATGTTATAAACACTCTTATAGAAGTCTTTTTCTTTGTGAGTTTATATTTTCACTTATCTGGGAAGGGTAGATATATGTTTAACTTTATACAAAAATTGCCAAGCATTTTTCCAAGTAGTTGAACCATTTTATATTTCCACCAGCAGTATACAAGAATTTCAATTTTTATACATCCCTATAAACATTATTGTGGAGTCATTTTTTTAAATTTTATTTTAGAGATATTATTGGGTATGAAATGGTTTTCCAGTACGGCTTTAATTTTTATTTTCATAATTGATTTGATAATTTTTCATATGTCTCTTTGCTTATCTTATATCTCTTTTTACTAAAGTGTGTGTATTTTGCATTTTAGTGTGGCATTTATTCTTTTACTTTTGATAATCAGAAATGCTTTAAATATTCATTATATATATATATATATATATATATATATATATATATCTTAGTCCATTTACCTGATTTTTTTTTCTTTTATGGTTAGTGTTTTTGAGATTCTAATCGCAAAGACAAGAAAGATATCCTATATTTTGTTCTAGGAGCTTTATGGTTCCGGTTTTTATGTTTATGTCCATGATCTATCTTTAATTAAGTTTGGAGTGCGAAATGAGATAGGGATTAAGGGTCACTTCTTAAAATACTGATTTGTAGTTGTTTCAGAATCTTTTGATTTTCTTTTCCTCATGAATGACTTGGCACTTTTCTTAAAATCAATGCTTGATTTTTGTTGTGTCTCTATATTATACAGATCTGATTACAATCTAATTAGAATTATCTAATTTAATGGATATGTAAAAAGTAATGGAATGTAAAAAGTAATCAGAGTTTCTTCCCACTTTATAATTCACATTTGCATTTGCTTTAGGAGAGATCAGAGTGGCCTTTGTCCTGTATAACAACTTGGGTCCTTATTTGTCCACGGAGAATGCCAGCATGAAGTTGGGAACAGAGGCTATGTCCACCAATCATTCCGTTATTGTCAATTCCCCTGTTATTACAGCAGCAATAAACAAAGAGTTTAGTAATAAGGTGTACTTGGCTGATCCTGTGGTGTTCACGGTTAAACACATTAAGGTAAGAAAATGGTGTGTTAAGTAGTTGTTCATATTATATATATTTGTTATAGCATGAACATAAAATACATATATTAATTTTCTTTTAATTTTTTTTATTATTTGCTATATAGCAATTAATTATCTATTAAATGGTAGTGGTATTTTTTTTTCTGAAGTGAGGAGAATATTTCTTCAATATATAAATACTTATAGTAAAAACACTCATAGATTGATTTATAAATGCTTCTTCATAATTAAAAAGAGCTAGCAATATGTTCAATAGAACTGGACATGGCTGCACATATGATTTTACAAATAATTGTATCTCTATATTTAGATAATGTTTTTGTACATGTACAAACATTGTATTGTAAATTGAACAAAGGTTTCTAAAGACCATCTTTTCAGAAGCTGATTGTTTAGAGCAACTGACCCTTTTTTTTTGGTACATAAATTGGTTTTGATTTAGTCTTCTCTGAGCTTGACTGACATAAAACAGCCTGAGTCTAGTGAACTGGGGGAGGGCCAGCCCTTGTAAGGCCTCTTCCTAGAGAGCATGTGAATTCCATCAGAGGCTTTTCAATGTACAGCAATCTTCAGTGGTTAAAGCAAAAATATACAATATAAATCTGTAAAGAAACGAGATAAATGCAGGAAAAGGATGGCAAAAGATCCATTCCTGCCAGAATGGCACCTACCTAAAATAAATTGCCGACTTATAAATGGAATAGGTAAACATATGGTAAAAAACATAGAGATGAGCAATCAGGTTTAGAAACAGGAAATGGAATCAGTGTCCTCAAGGGCACTGCAGCACACTTGCAAGAATCCTAGAATAAGAAAATAAGTACTTTTGTTATAGACCACTCGCTGTGGTTCTAGACGTGTGCCGCCGATACACTAACCACTAATTATTTGTGCTATGTAAACTGAAATCAACTGAAGTTAAATAAAATGAAAAATTCAGTTCTGTAGTCACACTAGCCATATTTCAAGGGCTTAATAGCCACACGTGGTTAGTGGCTACGATACTGGACAGCACAAGTCCATTCCATCATCACAAAAAATTCTAATAGACAGCGCTGTTCTAAAGAAAATCCAGAATGTAGGTGACACTTGGAAGAAACATTCCACACATACATCTGGCTCTCCCTTTTGATACCCCTCACCAAGCCACCCATGATGAAGCAGTAAGAATGAAGACACATGGATGAAATACAGTGCTGGATTTTTTTGTCTTTGTTTCTTTCTAAGAGCATATAGCCCTTACAGCTGGGACTGTCTCTTCTTTTGAATTAACTGCTAGGATCACTTACATTATAAATAACCAGAAGCACTTATTGAATATAACTGGCCTAGAGCACAGCACTTACTCAGTAATTATCTCAGCCAACACAGGCCTTAGTTGATGTAGGAGGCACAGAAATAGAACAACTCCCTGGCTTCCATGTCTTTCCATATGGGTCCAGAATTGGCTTTTAGAAGCTGAATTGCTGCACTGCCTCTGAATATCACTAACTTACACAGTTACCAAGTCTTCTGTTACAAAAGCTTTGCCTCCAAAACATTTCCAAGATGCATTTTTTAGTTCCCTGCCATTAATACTCAGACCGGGACTTAACATCAGAATTAAGCAGATTTTCTTTTGCTTCCCCAAATTGTTTCTGCATGTGTTTCCAGACTGAATTCTTCGCTTTCTCACATTTTTCCATTGACTGAAAATAAGATTTATAAGTTGCGAATTGCTTTTTCAGGCCTTAAAGGCCTGTCTGTAATCATCCCCGTCATGTCTGAAACCATCGATGAGGCCTTTTCCCAGTCACTGTCCCACAAAAGAGATGGCTCTCACCACCAGATAGATTTATTTTCCTCACTCAGAATTTTCCCACCATCTCTATCAAATTTCCAGAGACTACTCTAAATGTACGGTAGAGCCTGTGTATAAAGTAATTTAGTACATACATTATACACTATTATATACCATGAAGCTATAACCAGAAGCACATTCTTCTCTCCAGCGTTAGCGTACATGGCAGTGCTCACACTGGCCAAAGAAACTCTAAGGCTTAATTATTTAAGCGTTGTAGTTAAGGCTGTCCTACAGGACCAAATACACATAACCCAGTAGTATGACGACCAGCACTGCTGCATCGATATCTAGGACTATTGTACTTTCAGCCATTAAAATCTTGGCATTGGTCATTAAAGCAAGAACATTAGAGAAGTTGTGATCTGTGATTTTGTTTTTAATTATCTTAAACCTTTGATCACACAATTTACAATATTGTGCTGATAGACTATCACTTTAATCCTTCAGATGAGTAGACAAAAGCACCATTGCCAATCATACGTATACCCTAATTCTACAATTGTGTTTTATAATAGCTTTTGAAAAGACAGTCCTGAATTATAACTTAGTTGGGCTTACGAAAGAATTCACAAGCAAACTTTTCTACTGTATCTTGTCTCACTAAAATGTAAAAGCTTCTGACCTTATTAATCACCTATAAAGTGTGAGAAGCGTTAAATACTTTATTTGATATTATACATAAACCATACTATAATGCCTTTCATTAAGTACAAGGCAGGAATTCAGACACAGGGAATTTTAATTACATTGGCATAATTAGGACCAAGAAGATAAAGTGGGCACTGCCAGTTTATTTTCAGCCCTTTTGCTTAACAAGCGAACGAACACAACTTGAAACCCAAGCGAGTCTTGTTCCTCTGAGACAGTGAAGAGACTTCCTCAGTGTTTAAACATATCAATATAACCAATTATGTAAGTCTACATAGAAAATCAGTCTCCGACTAGCTTTGAGATGGCATTCACCATTTCTGTGAAAAGCTGAATACCACTAACCCGGTCCAATCATATCGTTAGAAGGGGAAAACAGTGATAGCACTTGCTAAACCAAAATTACCATCAAAGTTCAAAAAGCTCATCATATTCATTGAACCACAAGCTGATATTATTTAAATCAGGACTTCCCAAAAGAAATGTCCTGCCAGCCATTCATGATCTGAATTCTGGTGTGTGAGATCCATTTAAATATGGTACAGATAAAAAAAAAAAGCCATGAGACATTTCTGCTTTATAATAAATAAAGCAGTGGCCTGCTGTTACTCATTAGTAGCTTTTTGAGATAAGCTGTTGAGTCTGCCTTTTATGAAGTCTTTTTAATGCCAACAAAGATCATTTTTGTTCCAGGGATGTACTTCTTGGGATTCTCCAAATACTCCATTAGAGTCTCCTCTCCCTAGGCAATGCCTTTGTTCTTGTTGGCATCCGTGTGAGAAAATCCAGCGGCCTGACCTGTCCTTCACCCAAATAGACTGTGGAGATTTGGCCCCATATCGCGCTTGTCTCCCTCTTCCACACTATGGCACTGGGCACACTTCTGAACAAAAACCTTCTTGTCCTTCACAGTGTTATCCATTTTTAAATTTCAACTCCGTTTCACACGATACAAAGATTCCTGCTTACAAGCTGTACATCCCACTCTGTTGCAGTTGACTTCTTTACTCAATGTACTTTACTTTACTTTGTAATTAATAGATATGAGTTTGAGACATTGGTATTAATATTTTTTCAATATTAATTTTTGAAAAAGTAAAACACACATCTAATCAGGGGAATAAACAACAACTTGTATTCAAATTCAAATGGGAAAACACTGGTAGACATTGCCACAAAAATTGGAACAGAGTATGAAGCTGTGTTGATGTAAAGAAAATGCCTACCTAATTTATGTGATCATAAAGTAGTTATTGGCTTTATCGATTTTTTTTCCCCTGTAGCAATCCGAGGAAAATTTCAACCCCAACTGTTCATTTTGGAGCTATTCTAAGCGCACAATGACAGGTTATTGGTCAACTCAAGGCTGTCGGCTCCTGACAACAAATAAGACGCATACTACATGCTCTTGTAACCACCTAACCAATTTTGCAGTACTCATGGCACATGTGGAAGTTAAGGTAAGATATATACCATAAAATAAAAATGCATACCATTGGGATACTTGCTGTAAAAGGCCTTTACGTATGGCCATTCTCACTTCAGAGTTCTTCCATTTTCATAGTGATTTTATTCAGGAATTCTGTTGTGTTCAACCCATACCCTCCTAGATGGTTCCAAGTACTCTTTTTTCTTTTTTTTTTCTATTATCAATGTAGTTCATTAAAACTGAAGTTTACTTATAAAATAAGACTTTGTTCATAAAAATTCCCATAGTCTCCCCTGTTTTTGTATTGTATGGATAAATGTCAAACCTCATGAACAGGGCAAAATAGGACTGCAGAACCAAAAGGCAGTGTGGTGAGGTTAGGAACTGGGATCTGGTATGTTGAAGACTAAGGAACTACGTGTGAGATTGAATCCTGTCAAAATGACTTAGGAAAGCTGCTGTTAAGCACAATGTACAACGCATGGTAATGCAGAGGGCTTATCAATTCTAATATAATGTAATGGGTTTTCTTCATTCAATAAGACACTACCCTAAGGAATAATCCAGGTAAGTAATTTCCAAAGTCAGGAACTTCGCTAACTTGGCTGCATCAGCCTTTTCCCAGAATGACTCTGGCTGTCATGATGGATGTGAAGAGGACTTAGATTTCAGATACATTTAGGACATAAAAGTACAAAGGACTGATTAACTTGGTAAAAATTGATAGATGGGATACTAACAAGAAATTAAGATACTTGTGAATTATCTTCTCATCTCCTTGATGTTAATAAATATAGAGGAATTATCATTGTCCAACATATTTTAAAAAGGGAAAACTATAGCAAATGTATATCTACCTGTTGTCATTGATCCAAATAGTTCCATCCAAAATTTTCTTGACACTGCTGAATTTAGAGATGGTACAAGTATCCCAGAGGGAGACCAAATGCAATCCCAGTTATACCTTAAGAGTAAATTGCCTTAGCTATGTCAGCACAGTTCAAATTTTGGTCTTTAAAGGACTACAAACACATTTTGTCAGAGTATCACAAATTGATCTAGCTTAGCAAGATTGGCTACACTAACAAATGTTAGATTTAAACTTGCACTGTGTTAGTATGGCTCTGGGATTCTATTTTTCAGCTTAGGGAATAAATTCAAACTCAGAAAAATGGATCATGTTTCAAGCAACAACAAAATATCATTTTGCTCAGTTCATTACATAGCAGCCTCTACTCAATCTATTATACAAGAATCCTGACTGTGACCATTATTGTGTGTCAACAAGAGATAAAATAAATGAAAATCAATATTTTCCTTTTGCTTTCAGTCACACAGTATGTATGTCCTGGATTTCTTGTATCACATTCTCTTGTGATTGCTTAAGTCAGTCCCATTTTGATCTTACCACATGGTGTTGACACGCGAAAAAAAAAAACAAAAAAAAAACAAGCAGACTAATCACACCTAGAAGTTCAAAAAGTAACACACTAACCAAACCTCTGATAGACTAATGTCCATAACAGAACACTAATGTATTCGTGCACAGTGAGAAATACAACAGTCAGTTAGAACATATATTCATGTTTGCTAGTTGTCACTTTCTAACTCTACTGGAAAATCTATCAAGGAAACCAAATTATATTGGAGAAATTTGCTTGCGGATCTTAGAAAGAGAGCAAGAAGCATTAGCCGAGTAATGTTGATAGCTGTTGCTATTAAGCGGAGGTGCCCTGATGAAGGGGGTCTTCACTCCAGGGCCCTGCCTGTGCACCGAAGTGTCCTTATCTAGCATCTGTGTCATCTGTCTTGTTCATTCAGCACTCGCTTCATTAGTTTTTATTTATTAACATTTTTTGAGTACCTGAATAGAGGTATTGACATGTTTCCTGCTACACGGTAGGTTCTCAATAAATGTAACTTCCTCCTTCCCACATGTCAGAGGTAGCACTAGATTCCAGCATTAAAGTGAAGCTTCTGGCCCTCAGGGAACTAACGTTTTTGAGGGGGAGGCAAGGCAGAGAAGTGAAGCCATAGTCATACTTGTGATAAGTTTTATCATTGAGGTCTACACTGTGATTGAGGGACTCAGAAGAGCGTCATGTATCTAAGGCAGGACTGCTCAGAGAGGGCTTATCAGAAAAGCACCCTGCTCTGAAGGATGAGCAGAATGTACTTAGTGGGGTAACGTGGGGAATTTGTGTTGACCACATTCTTGCAACATTTTCTTCACTTTGCCTTGGGTACACCATTGTCTCTTGTTTCTTTCTTTCCTCAGCAACTGGTCCTTCTCTTAGCTTCCTTTGCTGCTTCCTCGTCATCTCTGTGACCTCTCATTGTTGCTGTGGCCCAGAGTGTAATCCTACAGGTAGTCTAGGCACCCTAAGTTCTTTCGCCCCAGGTGACCTCATATAGTCATATGGCTCTAAACACCAGCTCATGATTCCCAGATTTCTATCTCTGTTTCTTAACTACTGACTCATGGATTCAGCTGCTGCCTTGATAATCTCCACCTAGACTTCTATTAAGTGCCACAAATCCAGAACTACACTGCACTTCTGATTCATTCTCAAAAAGCAGTTCTGTAATCCTTTCAAAAAGCAAACCAGGTAGCTTTTACCTTTGATCTAATCTGAAGGGCCCATGCCAGGAAGAGCAAAATCCCGAATCCTGGCTGCATGGATGGCTCTTGCCCGCCTTTCCTACCACCCTTCTTCTGCTCACTCGGCCTCAGCCACAGCAGCCCCACTGCCTTTCCATCAGGTGTGTCCTAGTTAGACCTGAAAGTCTCCCTCCTCGTATGCCCCAAAGAGCCACCAGGCTAGCTTCCTCCTCTCCTTCAAGTCTTTGTTCCAGTGTCACCTTCTCAAAGAGGCTTTCTCTGTCCACTCTACTTAAAATGTCAGATTACCGTACGTACTCCCACAAAATACTGAGGGGATAAGGCAAACGAAATCCCTGGCCTCAGCGAATTTATAGTCTAACAAGAGGGAGAAAACAGTTGTCGACATAAGAAATGTCCAAACCCATAGAGAATTTTTGTAAGAGTTTATTTGAGGCAAACTGACGTCATATGCTGGGGAGCAAGATCTCTGGGAAGTAATAGTTTTGCAGCTTCTTTTATGCGTTTGACATTAAGGAGGAAACAGAAGGAAGATTACATGACCGTGGGAGAAAGAAAAGGGGGGGATTGAATTACAAGATAGTTAACAACATTATGTGCTCTCTTGAGGGTGTCAGGACTTATTTCAGAGGTACTTTAACCTAGATGCACAGAAACAATAGACAAGGCTTGCTTAAGGCAAAGATAAACCTTTTCCTGAAGAAGTTACATGCCTGGGGTATGACTACCCACCTGCTGACCTGTCCAGTTAGGAATTTATGATCACATCACCCTGTGAGGTTACATTCCATAGAACCCCCTTTTTCATCCATAGTGTTAAGACGGATTTTTGAATGAGGTGCTGAAAGATTTTATAGCTAGGTCAATTTAGGCAGATAGAAGGAGGAGGGGGTTACCTCCACCCCAACATGGCAACACAGCTGGCTAACTACTTCTGAGTTCTCCCTACTTCTATTGTCTAAAGAAATATTTGATTGCTTTCTCTTTTAGACAGAAAAGTAATCATTGCAGATATTGAGGTAATGTAATTTTATACTAAACTGTGATAGTATTTATGGTATTTTAAAACCTTTCCATTACTGGAAATCATTGACAGGTTTATTTGTCTGTGTTAAGCAGAAGGTTGAATACACTAAATTGAAATCTCTGTATCTTCTCTTACCATTAATTCTTTTTGTGAACACAATTTGTAAGAGGGGTATTTTAGTTTATGGGAGAATACGTTTCAAACTAATAGACTAATGAACGTTTCTACTATGGTTTTGTAGAACACTGTAATAAATGCTTTGGAAGAGTCTGACAGTTTATATCACCTATAGCTCTTTATTCAAATTATAATTCTTTGGGACATAAAAAATAAAGTCTCCCTATTTTCCTGTCAGTTCAACTTGACATTGATTTTATTATCTTTAAAATGCTTCACTTTCCTTAGTTTTATGCTTACACCTCTCTCTCTCTCTATCTCTCTCTCT
>NW_017732478.1:390620-405658 GCF_001890085.2 Hipposideros armiger | reverse complement strand
TCTCTCTCTCTCTCTCTCTCTCTCTCTCTCTCTCTCTCTCTCTCTCTCTCTCTCTCTCTCTCTCTCTCATTCTCTCTCTCTCTCTTTATCTTGGTATATCTTATTTTCCCCACCCCAACTTCACCTGTGTCCAAGTGTAGGCATTGATTTTGCTATTTAAAATCATTCTATCTCTTTGTTAATTTAGTATTGATTCAAAACATTGAAAATTTTAAAACTTTTAATTCCATACCATAGATTCAATGTGTCAAATATTTTATGGATAGTCTTTTTCTAGGCCAGAAGAAAACATGAAGTAGTTTTATATTACAAGGTTTTGCAGTTGCACATGAAAGAAAGTACTTATTTTTCAAAAAGAATATTTTTATTCTTGGAAGTCCAAAAAGAAATGTTTCTCTGAGGTAAAGAAATTATTTTATTAGTGAAAAATAAAGTTTTTAGTGTATGATATTAAGGGTTGTATACTTCCATTCCCAAATTTTTATGCTAATTTTATATTTGGCCATCTATTGTGTGATGGAATTGAGGTGCAGGTGGAGATTTAAAAATCATCACTAGTGTATAGTGCTATAAATAGTGCATTTACTTAGAGGGAAAAAAACAGATGACTGGCAAGTCGAATACTCTCCAAATGTGGAATGTCCCATAAAAAGAAAATGCTTTCAAAAATGGTAAAAACTGTCAATTATTATTAGCTATCGTGAATATAAATGTTATATTAAAAAATTGACAACATTTTAGAACCATAAAAAGAGGAGAATTATTCTTGGATTATCTCATTGAACAGCTTTATAATGATATGTTTTCTTACAGAATTATGAAATTTTGAAATTATGTATTTGCTAGTATGCTGTTTTATGTCTACCTCCTCCACTAGACCCTAAGCTCAGTATGAGGAGCAGAAAGAAGTGAGAGAGTCAGCCTTCCAGATGATCTGGGCAAAGACTCTCCAGGAAGATGGAACAAAAACAAGACCCTGAACCAGGATTGATCCTTATGTTTTTGAGGAACTGCAAGGAGAACAGTGTAGTTATAAACTGTCAGACAGAAAGCATTTTAGCAGAAAAAAAAATTAGAGGGTCTAGAACAGAAGGCCGTGTAGGTCATCAGAAAGACTTTGGGCATGAGCTTTTATTTCGGTACAACGGAAACTGCACAACACAATTTTGAGCAGAGGAGCAGCATGATCTGTTATGTACATGTGCAATCTATTTTATGTTTTATATCTACCGATTTGATATATATTTATTAAGAAGGAAATCTACTGATTTGATATGTATTTATTAAGAAAGGAACTTCAGCCATGCCCAGGCACTAAATTATATATATATTTATATATTTATATATATGGAGTGTGTGTATCTATATATCTATATATCTATATATATAGATATATAGATACACACACTTTGTAAAAGCGTGGTTTAGTTTTTCCACTGAGAAATATATATTTTGCCAGGTAGCTCATCTTTATGTATTTTAGTCCCATTGAATTTTAAGTTATTTCAGACATATAACATATTTACTCTGGAGCCCTAGTACCTAGACCTAAGTCTGTAACAATGTGACATCTTCTAGAGATGTTTCCATTTTCCTCCAGACCAAGAAGTAATCCATTCGTTTTCCTTAGTAAAAGAGTGACAGCTACCAGTTCTTCACCTGCCCACACCCCTCCCCCTGTACCAAATACTTGCAAACACGTATCTTTAATTCCCTAGGTCAGAGACAGTATTTAGAATTGTATACCACTTGCAAGCAGTGGGGCAGGAAACAGGCATTTCAAAATACGAATGGGTACAATGGGAGAACTTTCTTCCCACCACTGTGGCTCTTGGAGTGCCACACAACATCTACTCCAAGGCTCCTTTGCGCAGGTGATAAGAAATGAGGGACACTGCTGCCATATTACTTTTGCACCATCCTACAGTGGATGTGCAGTTGCCTGCAGACTCTTTTGTTTCATTTTTGATAAGTTGGTACGAGTAGGAAAAATTATTGAAGGAAAAAGGAGGAAAGTTCTGTGGATTCTCCTCTCTACTTATCTCTGTACAGGGCAGGGAGGAAGAGAGGAAAGGTAACCTACCTAGTGAGAGACGGAAGGGTACTCTTTGCTTTTGGTTTGAGAAAAAATTGGAATTAGCACCTAGATCATGTTATGTCTTTTTATGTTCATGAAAGGAGATATATCCAAAATTAGCTATAGAAAGAATATAGCTGAAATTATGGCTATGGAGAAAAATAAACCATTAAAATTATTTTACTTCTTTTTCACTCTTTAAAGAACTTTTATAGAAAAGTTATAAAAGTGGTGCAATAAACACTCATATAACTTTTCTCTGGTTGACATTTAAATTTTTGACATGTGACTGCCCCTTTTCTGTATATCTTACACAGTAAATCCTTAGATTGAGAGTAACTTGGTTTGCAAGTGTTCCGCAAAACAAGCAAATATTTCTAATACATTTTAACTTAGTAAACGAGCGATATCTTGCAATATGAGTAGTTTGTTTCTGGAACGAATTATGCCCGAAAACCAAGGAATTACCGTGTGTGTGTGTGTGTGTGTGTGTGTGTGTGTGTGTGTGTATGTTGCTGTATCATTTAACTTTTTGAAAGTAAATTGCTAACTGTATAATACTCAATTCCTAAATCCTTCAGCAAATGTTTTAAAAACAAAGACTTTCACTCTCTACCATTAACACACACAAGAAATTTAACATTAATTAAGTGATATCATATACTATATAATCTATACAAAAATCTTCAATTATCCCAGTAATGTCCTTTACAGCCTTGGTTTTTCCGTGCAGGGCCCAGTTAAGGGTCACACACTGCCTTTAGTTTCTATTATACATTTCTTTTGTCTTCTTTAATGTACAAGTCTCCCTGCTTGTATTTCATTCACAATAATGCCATTTTGTAGAATCCAGGCCGTTTGTCCTGTAGAATGTTCCACAATTGCAATCTTTCTGATTGTTTTCTCATAATTAGATTCAGGTTAAACGTATTTGGCGTATCATGTAGGAGAAGCTGTATCCTTCCCATTGCAACAGGAGGCCCCTTGCAGGAGTTACTGAGTTTGAGCACTTACATTGTACAGAACCATTGAACTTTTTGTAATTAAGAGGAACCTGTGGAAACTTTTGAAAACTTTGTTTTATTAATCTCAATTTCTTTAATTGCCATGTGCTTAGTCTACCTTTATTTGTTCCTTAAATAGTTGAGTACCATCTTTGCGACAGGCAGAGTTTACAATCCAATTTGTAGTCTAGATTAGTAATCAGCAAAATCAGTCACTTGTGAAAAATGTCCTATTGTTGCACTAGAGGATGCTGTGGAAACACATGGGAATAAACTTAACTTGACCTTGAGGGTCAGGGAAGTTGCTATAGATGAAGTGACATCACTGCTTAAGCAAAGTGAGAGTGGCAGGGTTGAAGTAGCATGAAATGAGACTGGATTTTTATGGTTTTACCATGTATTTTTTTAGAAAAGTTTATATCTTAGGATTTAATAACATTCTTTTACTGAATGCTTTTATTTCTGGGTTGTAGCAGAGCTTTTAAGCGCCTGCGCTTTTCTTACACACAGCCTGGGTCCCTGTCCTATCAATGTTTAGCTTCTTTATCATCTTCAGTAAGTACGCTTTGCTAAAAATAGCAGCTGCAGATACATCTGCAACTATAGTGGAAAATACTTTATAAGAAATATGTAATCAAATTTACAGACATTCCAAAAAGTGGAGATTGGGTGAGGACTGTAACTCTTATTTCCAGTAATAATAGGAATGAATATAATTTTTTTAATGTCTACTTACATTATCTCATTTAATCCACAGCATCCACAATAGATATTGTCATCATGGTGTATTTGCCCAATTTATAAACTTAAGGGAATTTGAAATAATAATTAAAAATCAGGAGTTTCAGGATCCTGATTCTAGTTCTTTAAGTAATTGCCTCTTGTCCTTAGGAAAATCATCTGAACTCCTTGTTCCCATTGTTAGATGGGAACATTACATGGCACTATTAGATGGCACTATTACATTTTTTTCTAATATTATCTCAGGATTATTGTAGGGATTGAATAACAAAATTATGTTGAGAATTGTAAACTTTTCTGAAAATATGATTTTTTTTTAATTCACTATTTGCTTCACTGTCCTTAAAGATCTTGAGATCTTGATCTGGGGGGAAGACAGTTAACTATCAAATGATAAATGTTTAATTGAGTTTTTAATAATAAATAATGGTTTATCTACCTCTATACAGGTAAACTTTTCCTGAAGAAGAGAAATATAGGCAGTATTTTGCCTCACTTTTCAAAGTGAGACTTTTTTTTCCACAATGAAATTGTCAAATAATGGATTTTTATCATGATATTATTATAACTGTATATAACTTCACAGCTCTTCAGCATGTTGGTTACATAGACTTGTAAATCCCCACAATGTTGGCATCACCAAATTTAATTTTAAGTACAATCATAAATCAATTCAAAGCATACATAATATTTTTCATTGATTGGGTTTCTTCTTTATTAGAGAGATGGTTTTTAGCATTAACTAACAACTGAAATTTTTTTTAATTATTTTAACTGTAATGGCTCTACGCATCCAAATTACTCATGCTTAAGAAAATATAATCAACCAACCAAGCAAAACAAACATGTATAAAAACTTTTCTGTCCTAATGTTCTAAAAAGATCCTCAATTGCTTATACTGTTTTTAGTAAGAACTAGTTGATATGTTTACTAACTGTACTCTATTTTTCCAGGTCATAAAATTTTACTCTTTTTTTTTTTAACATTGATACTATTCAGTGATTACTTTTTGGGTTTTTCTTGGCCTGTTTTGTTCCACTGTGTCTAGTAAATAAAATGATAAAGCTAGAGAACTACTGGACTCTTGGGGAATTAGGCAAGATTTTCCAGAAGTTATTTATATAACTTTCTAAGATAGGCAATAAGGTCAACTTATATAAATAAGATTTTAAAAGCATTTGAACAAAAATATGGCTGAACTAAGCCACTTTTCCTATCTTGTTGTAAACAATTCAAGGGAATGCCAATTTACTTTGTGTATCCTTACAGTGTAAGCATTACTATTTAAAGAACTTTTATGGTTGGTTACTTGCTGATTTAAAAACCCAACTCATGGAATTCTTAAGATGTTAATTTTAACACATTTAATGTTAGCCCTGTTTACTGTCCCTAGGTCTTTTGAGATAATTGTCCCCAGGGTTATTATCTGGTGGACCCCTACTCTTTAAAATGTAATAAACTGATTCAAGAGAATGGAAAAAAAGGAAGCCTAATAACAACTTCCTTTTAGTTTCCTGAAATTGCTTTCACTCAGAAAACCAAATGAAAATGGAATAATGGAGTAAAATTGGGGTATGTGTGTATGTGCACGTGTGTTTGTACATGTGCACATGTATATTTATATTTACATTCTGTTTTATTCAGTTTCTGGCACATATTAGGCATCCAGTGAATATTCTTAGAATGAATCTACCAAACTTTAATATTTTTGGCTTGGTGTAGTTTCTATTTGTGTGTTTTTTATAATCTAGTTATGTGAAATTACTTTCTCTTTTAAGCCTAATTTAATTTGTCTCTGTTTTAAAACTTTTCCTTATAACTGTGGTGAATTTATCTTTTCTTACCTGCCCAGGAAATGACTCTAAATTATATATAAATAGCAATAAACATATCTGGGAAATTCAAGTCTGGCATTTCTATGATTCTTTCTCATTAAACTTCAGCTCCTATACCTCATTTTATGTTATTTAATCCCTTTAAGAAGTACTTTCAAAAATCATTTGTGAGTATGTGTGTTTTAATGGAAACTGTCTTAGGAAAAGTTACCCAGTTTTTTCTAAGAATCAGGAAATTTGCTGAAAGAGTCCCAGCAACCTTTGTTTTAACAAAACCACTGGGTTTAATCATTGCATTCAAAAGATAGTCAAGAAATTTTCAGTCATGAAAGCCTGGCTCAGACCAATTCTAAGGAACATAGTATAATTGGGTCACAAAAGTTAATATAGGAGAGGACCTGAGGTCCTCTCCACTGTTAGTGAAGTTATGAAGAGCATGGAGTATTTGGCCACAGGTTAAGGTGATCAACTTTTTAGACAGCCAACTGGGAAACAACACTACCAGATCAAAAGTGTAATATGTAATAAGTAATTCTGCACATATCTGTTATTACTACTTAACAGTGACAATTAGTAGTATTCATCCTTGTGAGAATTTCTTCCTGTCTCTCCAAAAGAGGTCATCTTCTTTGCATCTAGAGGCTTGTTTTGGTAGACCAGCTGCTTGTCAATCAGTTCTTTTGCATTTGTGGATTCTTCATATTCACTATCAATGTCCCCAATGTTCATCATTTGTAAGCACTTCTAAGCACATTGATGTCAACATAAGGTAAAATGCTATCAGAGATAATGGTGTTAAAACACTGAGGTAAGTTTGCTCTATGAAGTCTAGATTGGATTCCAAATAAGTTACAGTTTTACTAAAGAAATGAGAATATGCTATTTGACTTGACTGCCCTTTCCTGCTGATATTTTTTTTGAAACTCTCTTAAATACCTCAAATTAGTCATGTTTTTCTCTGTATGAGTTTTTGTCCTAACCTACATAGAACTTCATCCGACTCCAGTAGAGCCAGTTCATCTTTTTTTTAGGTTCCTTGTAGCCTGTTTAGAGCTCACCAAACAGTTTTGGAGAAACATTACATATATTTGTTGTATTTGTAACCTTTTCTTCATTTTCACCTGTCATATATTTCAATATTAGAGAATGAAATTCTTCTTGCCTCATAATTGACAATATGATTTTACAGAAGGCCAGTATTTTAACATATTTTCTATGGCCAGCCCCACTGATAGTATCTTGTAGGTACATGTCTCAAGAGACTGTCTCCTTCCATTTCTGTGAAGTTAAAAACTCATTAAGTACTTATGTACATTTTGAGGAAACTAAAAAGTGACCCAAGATTTCATTATGAAACTTTATTATCACAGGTAATCAAATCATACCCATTATAGCAGCCTAGTCTACAAAATATACAGGACATTTAGTAGATAAGGACTGTTCATTTTCTTTTGTAAGAAGTTTATAGGCTGAATGGAATTTTCCAAAATTTACATTTGCACCATCTATTGAATATGTAGATAGATGAGCAAAGTGTACTTTATATCTGGACAAGGTATCAACAGTCTTTTTTGTTTTATGTCGTCTGAAGTTTCATTAAAATCTTTATAGAAATGAAGATGACTTGAAACTCCATTTTTCAAATCAAAATACCTAAGAGCTATGGGAAACGTTGTTTTGCTGCAATGACTTAACATATCACTTGATATACTGAAGAAAGTATGATAATAAGTAAGAACTGACAGAATCAGTTCTACACTATATGGAGCCAAAACATTGGTTTTCAAAATTTTCTATTTGTTTGCCCACAGGACAGATTATTTGCAAATTCTGAATCAGGAAAAGTAAATTTACTCAGGTGCATAGAGAAATAAAGGGCACAAAACAATTGTGTGTGTTTATTCTTGTGGTGTATTCAAGCTTATTCCACAATTATTAATTTTAACTAAACATTGGTGTCTTTTGGGGGAAGATATGTTAAAAAAAACAAAAAACAACTTTGATTTTACAAAACCTTGCTTATCTCGTGCTAGACTTGTGAGATTCAGCCTCTGTGTGAACAATCACACCACTTTCTCTCTCACACCAGGTCCCAAATTCATTTCTGCATGTTGTGCAATAGGCTCTCTTTTGGTTCTCTTTCTAACCTAGTTTTATATGTCCTTCAGTGTATCTTTGAAATAACACAAATGTTTAGCATTCTTTTTTCAGTATTGTATATTACAGTTCTCAGTTTTATTAACGAACTATTCGAAATAGTTCATTATATTTTATTTTAACAATATTTACAGTGTTAAAAATTAAAGTAGCACAATCTTGATACTAAACACACTTAAGCCAAAGTCAAAAAGGAACTCAGGATCACAACTCACTGCAATTGCATACTTAGGTTACATCGCTCAGAGTGGTGCAACAATAGATTATCCAATATTGACAACTGCAAATCATGGTTGCCAACTTCAATAATAAGGTGGAAAAAAAGCTGCAGTCACTAAGGAAGGTGGATAATTGATGCTACATCCATTTGAAACTAAAAATATTGTTGCTTCCAGCCTCTATTTTCTAAGCTGTCATGAATTTTGTACTTTTCTTCCAAACTCCTGCACCCATCTTTGATCTCAGAGACTTGTTTCATGCCTTGGAGAGAGCTTTCTCAGGATACAAAAATGCAATGCTTAAACTAAGACATTCCTGACCAAACCTGGACAGTTGGTCATCTTACCACTAATCCTATCTCTACCGAATACTAGTTTAATGATTTTACATAAATTATGTATTCTCTGTTCTTCTGTTTCTTCATCTTTAAATCGGAGATGATAATAATAGTATCATATCATAGTGTTTTATACTATTAAATAAGTACCCTAATAAAATAAATACTTCTAGTAGAATCTGACATTTTTAAAGATATGCATTAGCTATCATCATCATCCTTATCACCATCATCATTGTACTTCCCTCAGAAACACCAAGGATGGGATTTTCTATCTGCATAGCTAATTCCTTGCCCTCACCCCAGGTACTTTAAAAGGCCTCAAATATTCTTAAAATATTTTTTCTTGTTTACTGCTTGAGCAGTTCATATCTTTGAAAAATTTCTGACTGATTGCTAATCACTTTTTGGTTTATCAACTTTGATTTATTTTTAATACCTATATCTGTGTTTAATTCTCAGCTACAATTGTGGGAACTCAGATACTAAGTTCCTGCATTTTCTCCTATTCCCTTTTCTTTTTCCTTCATTGATGTTATTGCAGATCTTGTTCACCAAATATAGTAGTTTTTAATTTTTTAAAAATTCAAAACAAGAAACTCTCAATAACTTAGGGTGTGCTGTGCTATGCTTCTGATATCAAAGCGATTTGCTAAAAAAGTTTTATTGACTCCAGAGGATAGTTGGATATCGATGTTTTAGTGTGTTCTTACTTTGCCTGTGTTTCTCTCTTAACAGTTGAAGTCTGAAAACATTTAGATTGCATTTTTTTTCCAATTTGATACAAATTTGAAAATTGTTGCTGAGCTCTTTTGGTTAATTTACTATAAAAATCATAAGAAATGCAGTCATACTGTTCTTACTGTTACTCTACACTTTGACCTTCATCTTATTCTAAAAAGTAAATCCTAATTTCCTCAGACCATTGAGTTATTTTTTTTCCCACGCATTTAAGGGGTGACCTTTGGGTCTGATGACATGGTTCCCAAGAGTTGGAATGATGCTAAGAACTTATTTCACAGAGTTCATACCACATTTATCACAAAATGGTCCTTTCGTAACCCTACTAGCTATAGTGAAATTCATGATTCAAACCAATGCCTTAATGCTTATATGATAATTAGTAACAAAATGAGTTCCCATCGGTTTGCAAAAAAGGGAAAAAAATCATTTTAGTTATATTACAAATATTTCAGAACAAGATATGTTTAAGAGGCAATTTAAAAATCATATTGTACTTTAACAAATCCAATTCAACATTAAAATAATATATTATAATGCAGAAAGTAAAATAGGTTCTTGATAATTACTCAACCAGAGGTAATAATTATTATAGGATGATTGTTTAAGCAATGTCTGGAAAATGCAACTTTCTGAAAATATATTTTTTAGAAAGAACCTTCCAGAGGAGTTCAAAATTAATTCATACAGTTTGTATCCCATCTGGAAACACTTATGTAGTTAAAATGAAAAGCATTTCAAAATCTCATTCTCCATATTGTTTGCTGACTTCCTTTTTGGATAATAAAGTTAGAAATATCAAGATTTCCACAAAAAGCCTGTGTGTACCCAGATTGACTTATTTTTTAAATCATGAGGCAAAAACACATTTTCCTATTCCATGACTTCAGACTTAGTTTCATTAAATGTACTTATGGGTATATTTTAGGTTTCGACATTGACAATGACTTCACAAAACATATGTTTTAGCCATCCTTTTTCCACTGATGTGGTACTCACCCCTTTGTGATATTTGAATTACTCAGTAGCCTCATAATAAAAGGACAAAACAGATTTTTTGAGGAAAAAGGAAAAGGGAAAATCAGAAACTTTCTGTAGTTTTTATAAAATATTCTGCATTTTATGTATGAATAGAAAACTTCACAGAAAGCCTGAAGATCAAATGTTGTTTTAATGAAAATTTATTTCTAGAGAGGATAGAAGCATTGACTTTCCTGAAAGTATGTTCTGATGAATCATTCTGTCATTCTGTGTGAAGAATTTCTCTCACACTTCCCCATCTTCTTTTAATTTTCTTGAAGTTTTTGGTTTTTTGTTTATTTTTATTTTTTGTGAGTTTCCAAGCATTATTTGCAACAACTTATCTATGGTACAGACTCTGGGAAAAAATGTAAATATGTAAATATATACCTTTCCTTGCCTCTTGATTTGTCTTTTTATTATAATTTAAGGAAGAATATCTAGATGAAACTGAGTCCTATGTGCATTATTTAAGTCATAAACACAATTGTACAGTAATGAAGGTGAAATTCAGATTCTAAAGTTAAAACCTGCCTCTTTTAGATACTTTGGGCATTCTATGGCCTTACTTTATCAGTAGCACAAATAGCATTAGTAATATAATCTAAACTGTCAATGTTATAACGTAAAATTAGGGAATTCAACAGTTGGTTGGAATAATGTTTGGTGTCCTTAGTTAAAATAACATTAACATTTATTATTGTTACAGTTATTAGTTTTTCTGATTTATCCTGTACCATTTCAATAGACTTTTGATTATTTAAATAAAAGTTTTTCAAACCTGAAAATACCTCCAGAGTGTTTCCAGAATAAACAGGAAAAAAAATTTTTGACTTTTTTTGCCTTCACATTTATTATCCTAATTACTATCACAGTAACCTGAAGACTCAGTTATTTTATCTCTGTGTGTATGAGGCTTCTGATAGTCAAATGGATAAGGAGTTTGTTCAAGGTAACAATTGCAAAATCGATGTGAAAATGTTAAATTCATGTCAGTAGATGTTAAGACTTATTCTAAAGTTTTCTTACTTCCATGCATAATTTTACCTCCATTGTCACAATTGTTTGACATCTTGACATTTCAACATATCTTAAGATAGTATGGTGTAGCAACCTTCTCATTCTTCACCTTTAATTTTCTTTAAATTTTATTCAAGATTTTAGAGTAAGTGGTTGAAGGGCCAGGGTCCCAAAAACTGCAATGGGCAGGATAATATAACTTTTAGTTTATAATCCAAATCCATTATAGAAGAGAGCAATAATTAAAGAGTGATTCATTTATTCATTCAGAACATTAATTGTTTATCCATTCTATGGTAGACAATTTTTGTAGGATCTGGGGATACGTTGGTGATCAGGAGCGATAAAACAACTTCTTGTCTCGGAGTGCATATGTAGTGTAGGGCACAGACAATAAACCAGAAATATCAATAAAATATATAGTTTCGGTAAGTGCTAAGGAGAAAAAATAATTTAGGAAAAGCAATAGAGAGGGAATGGGGGGAAATATTTGCAATTTTACATAGGGTGATTCGGGAAAACCTTCTGTGAGAAGGTGACATTCAAATGCATGACTGAAGATTAGTGAGTAAGCCATGCAGATGCCTTCTGAAAGAGCATTCTAGGCCAAGGACACATCCAGTGCAAAAACTGAAGTTAGAATGTGCTTGACATATTCAAAGAACAGAGCAAGCCAACTGGGGTGGAATGAATTGAATAAAGGGGAGAATAGGAAATGATGCACAGGGATACAGATCTTTGCAGATCTTTTTAAAGACTTTGGTTTTTATTTTCTTTGAGATGGATGGGAGACATTGGATAATTTCATCAATGAGTCATATTATCTGACAAATATATATTATATATATATATATGAAACTATGTTGTGGTTAATATAGAAGGGGGGGGTATGAGAGTCAAAGTACAGATATCAATTAGGAGGCTATTTAAAAAAAAATCAGGTGGCCCCATCCAATTTGCAGCAGTTGAGGTGATGAGGAAATGTCATATTCAGAAGGCAGGAACTACAAGGTTACCTGATGTAGTAAATGGAGTGTGTGAAAGAGAGGGATCAATATGATGCCTAAGTTTTTGGCCAGAACACCTCGAAGAATGAAATTGCTATTTACTGAAATGGGGAAAACAGAGGGAAGAACAGATTTGGGAGGGTGGGGAGTGGAGAAACTGGATAAGATCAGAAGCTCAGATTTGAACATACAATATTTGATACCTTTTTAAACATCCAGTAGAGATGAAATGGATACTAAAGCTACACTGATATAAGAGGGCTTAACGCTAAGGCAGAGTGGTCTAAGTGGAGTGGGATCATTATAATCATTCAAAAACAAACACTTACTAAGCAGTACTAGATGCTGGGGTATATTAATAAAATAATAGATTAAAAAGATGTCAAGGCACATAATGGTATATAGTTGGTATAATAGATGACTGAGTGCTCTCCTACATAGTGCTCACAAATGTGGAACTTTATTAATAGGAATACTTGCTTCATGATCACACTGTTATTACAACTATGTCTAGGAGTTCTATTCAATTGGCTGTCCTCAAGAAGGGGGTTTGATTTTTTTCATGGCCTGGCCCCCTGGAATTTCTAGTATGGCATACTGTTATAAAGAAGGCTCTAGTCACAGCTCTTACTGACTTTTAATGTCCATTGTTCTTTTCCTTTTATATTACTGATAAAATTCTAGTGTTGGGTTGTATTCAAAGAGTGCTGCTATCACAGTTCAGTACGCACAAGATGACAGTGTTGATGTTTTCTGAGCTAGACAGTCAAACCTGAAAGGTGAATTAATCACTAGGATTTTTTGTTGTCGTTGAGTGTTATGTCCTTTTTGTACTGATATTTTGACATCTGGTATTCTTAATAACTCTGCATGGGGTTATTGAAGGACCTTTGAAGGCACTGAGTAAAGTAAATACATCTCTCATAATGCAACTACCTAGAGAAAGGCAGGAGTTTTTGGTTCCTTTTTTTTTTCTTTTTCTTTCATTTTTATTTCTTTCAGTGTTTTAGGTCTTTAGGATACATTTGAGAATGTATTATACCTGCCATTTTTGCCATTATGGAAGACTGCTGTGCTGAAGGTTGGTGCTTCATCTCAATCACAGCATCTTTCCTTTGAGTCAAAGAAGAGAGCAAATAGCCCTCTGTTCAGGGAACCAGGTAGCACTAACCACTGTCTACTCTCAAATAGTAAAAGTAATTTGAGCTATCAGAGACCTAACAATACTTTAGTGGTATCCCCTGGAGAACAAAGCAGTTAAAACAAAATTGCATGTGGTTTTCTTTCATGATTTGAGCTCCTTCCGAGAAATATATCTAGAGTTATGCAGGAATATTTCAAAACTGTTTCATTGACAGTGTTCTAGCAGAGTTCTTTATCAAATAACAACTGTGAAGTCATATCTGGCAATATGAGAAGTGCTATGATTCAGGTTACAGCATGGTATCTCAGTTGTAAGAGGAATTTTCACATTCAGAGTAATCTTTGCATGAAGTTTGTGTAAAACATAAAAGTGTGAAGTTTGAATAAAAACAAATAAAAATGAAAATCCTGGATATTTATCTATTTTTAAGGCAAGTTAACAGTGTGGAAGACAACTAAATGTAGTCATTTTCATCCTAAAGCAAAAATCAATGTATATGATCTACACAGCTGAAAAGGGTGTCGATTAGAAACACATCTCTTAGTTTTCTACCAAGAAAATTTTCCATGCATATATCCATGAAAATCAATGTCATTGATATATCTTAAAATTTCACATAAATAGTATTATACTGTACAGATGCTTTTGACACTTGCATTTTTAAAAAATGTAATGTTAGATTTTTGGAAAGTATCCATGTTTGTGACTATAAATGTAGAACACTGATTTTCTGAAATTTAGAATACCATTCCGTAAATTAATCATTATTTATGTATTCATTCCCCTACTCATAGAAGATGGGTCTTTCAGGTTTTTCAAGAAACCTACAAAGAAAGGAGAAATTGATAATCATAGATAATTTCTCAAATTTGCTCCGACATCTTGGCATACTAATGTGTTGGCCCACTATAAATTCTGAAGCTTCACAAAGGTGATTTTGGTTTGAGGCAAACTACTGCAGGATGGAAATCAAATTTTGAATCTTAGAACAAAGGCAGAAGCGAAATAGTGGACAGACCAAGGAACATGGCAAGTATGGAGCTCACAGGACTATTTTAACAGAGCTAGAAAAATTCAGTCTCATGAAAAAGTTTTCAGTGAGCTTTTGCATTTTCTTAGCCCTGCTCTCTGTTATATGCTGTTAGCAGGTATAGTAATTCTGAATGCTTATTTTCCATCTGTGTATAACAAGCTCTATTCATGTAAAACCCTTCAAGGATCAAACTTCCTGATCTCCTTAAACCACTCAGTATGAATATAAATCCAGTGAATATCTTCATTCTTTTAGATCTTCCACTAAATTAATGACACACATATGTGGATATTCATCAGAGTTAACTGTGGATCTTATAAAACTACATACTTTTTTGAACTCAGCCATGGACATTCTGGTAAAGTATGTATAGGACAGAGGAATTATATTTTTTTATAAAAATCCCCCAGTTAGTCAAACAACATTTCAGTTGAGATACCTCTTCCCTAAGCTTAAATTTTAAATAAGGTATTCCCTACTGGGAGTAGTAAAAAAATTAGCCTAAAAAAGCGATATTTTTTAAAAACCAAAAAGCTTTCTTGTAATCTTTGGCCAGAATTAAGTTGATTTGCTTCAACTATGTTCTGAAAATGTATGTAGTTAAGAAAGGTGCAGGGCCGGCCGAGTGGCGCGATGGTTAAGAACTCGCTTGGGATGCCAGAGGGCCCCGGTTCGGATCCCACATATGAGGGCCAGTGACAC
>NW_017732478.1:381039-385650 GCF_001890085.2 Hipposideros armiger | reverse complement strand
ACCATAAAATTAATTCTCTTAAAATGTATACTTCAATTATTTTTTAATACATTCACAGTGTTATACACACATCACCACTATCTAATTTAGAACATTTTCATCACCCCCAAAAGAAACCCATTAACAGTCACTCCCCTAAGATCACAGGATTTTACACTGTAATTAATGCATTTCTCTAAGATATTAAATTGAATGATATAGTTATTCGTGACTTTATACTACTTCAGATATTGTATTTAATTAGTTCAATTTTTCTCTTTTATAGTTCCTGATTTGCTTTTATTTTTATTTTATGTTGATTTTATTTTTTTCTTTAGATATTTTCCAATTTTCCTGTCAGATAATTGACTCAAGTTGTTTGCTTTGTATTTTAGTCATTTATTTTGGGACAGATGTCATTTTCTGGATAGTACAGGTCTATCTTTTCTTTCAATGATGTGTAGTTTCCTGAGGCCCTGTTAAAGCTATGGCCATCATTGCTTTCATTTCCTGCACCATAACTGGAAGCTCTCATTTACTGATGCTGTTACTGTGTGAGAATAGGGGCTAATTTATTTCCCAGGCACTGATTTAAAACAAGCTTTAATAGTAGTTCAATTTTGCAATTATGATTTTTCTCAACACAAAGAAGAGTAAAACAGACACAACGAAAAGAGGGTAGGAGAAAGAGGGGGAGGAAAGGATAGGGAAAATTGCGTTAAAATTCTGTCACAGGCACACAGAGAAAATTCAATGTCTCATTTGTGCTTTTTTAAAAGATCTGTATTATAATATAATTAACATTCAATATTATATAAATTTCAGTTATTCAGCATTAATATACCTAAAGTAGTGATCACCATGATAAAAGCAGCAACCATCTGACACCATACCACACTACCACAATATTATTAACTATATTGCTTATGCTGTATATTACATCCCCGTGACTTATTTGTTTTATACCTGGAAATTTGAACCTCTTATTCTCCTTTACCTTATTTCCCCCTTTTTGAAATTTTTCAAGTATAGTTGGCATTCAATATTATTTTATATTAGTTTCAGGTGTACAGAATAGTGGTTAAACATTTATATAATTTACGAAGTGATCCCCCTGACTAGTTTAGTACTCACCTGGTACCATACATCGTTATTACCACATTATTGCTATATTCCCTGTACTTTACTTTTACATCCTCATGACTGTTTCGTAACTACCAATTTGTATTTCTTAATCCCTTCTTCTGTTTTACCCTACCCCTCCAACCCCCCTCCCATCTGGCAACCATCACCTTGATCCCTGCCTCTATAAGTCTGTTTCTGTTTTGTTCATTCATTTATTTTGTTCTTTAGTTTCCACATATAAATGAGATTATATGGTATTTGTCTTTGCCTGTCTGACTTGTTATACTTAGTGTAACACCTTCCAGGCCCATCCAAGTTGTCACAGGTAGTAAGATTTTATTATTATTTTTTTTACGGCANAAAAAAAAAGGTGCAAACACTATTGACATCCTTAAAAGAAAACTGAGAGAAAAGATAAAATATCTTACCTATGAAATAGAAAACCCAATATTGAGTTATCTTATTCATTGTGCACATGAAGAATATTTAGTACATTATTAAAACCACCCTTCATTCATCCAAGCCTTTATAACACTTTGTAATCGGTTATGCATAATTGCAACTTACGGCTTTTCTGTTGTGTTTCCAGCACAGTGATGCGGTCCATGATCTCCTTCTGGATGTGATCACGTGGGTTGGAATTTTGCTGTCCCTGGTTTGTCTCCTGATTTGCATCTTCACATTTTGCTTTTTCCGCGGACTCCAGAGTGACCGTAACACCATCCACAAGAACCTATGCATCAGCCTCTTTGTAGCAGAACTACTCTTCCTGATTGGGATAAACCGAACTGACCAACCAGTAAGCAACTTACATCAATATTCTCCCCTCCCAGCTGTCCAATACTGGAAAAACTCATGTTTGAACACACCCTTTCTTCCAGTTATCTAAGATAGATACTAATTTTCAGATCTTACTCAGTTTCTCCCTTTTCATGTCCCCTTATCATAAAGAAGCAGTTTACGTTGTGGATATATGAATGTATATTTCTTCAGAAATCCTGTTTATAAACTTACCTTTCTAAAGAACTGTGTCTCTTCTTTTGTTTTTTTTCTTTTTTTCCTCTTTTAAAAATTACAGAGGTGAATATTGAGAAAAGTTAAATAAAATTATTTGGGGAATGGAGGAGTATCTGTTTCAACAGATAAAATTGTTATTTTTCGAAGTTTATAATAAGCTTTGTTTCAAAATGAGTAATGTTATATTAAAAACTGCATGTCTAAAATGACTTTTTCTAATTGACATATTTTAGAAAATAGTTCAAACTGGATGTCATTTTTAGAATATATAACTCTTCCCTAATTTAATTTGACACTTTATATTTGCTCAAGTTCTGTTCACATCTTTAAGTGTCAACTTTATGCTTTACCATTAACTACATTTATCGTAGTAAGAAATAAAGGAAGGGAGGGAGGAAGGAAATGAGAGGGAAAGAGAAGGGGGAAAAGGAACTGTACTAGCTAACTGTTCTTGGTAAAAACAAGCAGAAAATATGAATAACAGATAATATTTAGTATATGGCAGACTATTCCCAGTTACAATTTTTGTGAGGCCCTTTTTTGTTTACTTAAGATTCAGGCACATAATGTCAGTTTGTTCTCATGAGTAAAACCACCAATGAAAAAACTTTTTTTAGAAAACTTGTAGCCATAGTAAATAATTCATTCTCTTAATGCTGTTTTCTGGTATGTGTCCATATGTATGGAGCTCTTTACAATAAAAGTTAAGTTCAGTTGGATTCGTGTTTGTGATCACACATTCATGATTAATGCCTGTAAAGGGTACAATTATGGTGATTATACTTTTAGTTTGTTATCATATACAAATGTGACAGCTTTTCCCATAAATACATGCATATGAATAAGCAATCAAAGTGCACATTTATTTCCCTCCAAAAGTAAAGCCTTCTGATAAGAAAAAATTAATAGTTGAAGCTCTAACTCTGAAAAGCAAGAAATGGAAAACTGTGTTATTTTCCAAAAATAAATCATTCCATTCTCTTTTTAACCTGAAATTCAAACACTGTGTGATTTCTTTTCATTTAGAAACGTCATTCTTATTTTTGTTTCCTGATGGTACACACAGTGTGGTAAACTTCACCAAATGTTGCATGCTGCACAAAACCAGTTTCTGACAAATAGCATAAATAACAATGATGGATGTGAAAACCTGGGGTAGAGTGCAGTTCAGCCCACCTTGCCCAAGTCTTAGTGCTGGACAGGTGTCCTCTTCCTGCATCTCACACGCTGGGGAGGCTCTGCTTGCCCTCTAGCCCTCTCATATTTGACTTCTTCATCTCACCCTCATTGTCATCTCTCTAACCCAAAGAAATTGACCTGCTCTTTCATCATTTCTCAAACATCATACTCATCACTGGATCCGTACTAATCTGATAATTTCTGTAAATAGCCTCCCCCTTTCTAGCAGGAGCTATAGATTTTAGTTAGGACTTACAAAAAATAAAGACCCTAAAGGAGTGAGAATTTCAGAAACTGACATGAGAAAATTAATATATGGTCAGCTCAAACTTGTAGTACCTTATAAAATATGCCAGAGAAAGTAGTTCAAACTGTTTTGAACTGTTCGCTGCCTTTTTTTGACCAAACTTGTCTAGACCAACATTTAGTACAATAACAAAAAATTGAGATAGAGAAAGCACTTTGGGACACTTTGTTTTAATCAGATCTACTTTTACACCTATGCAGTGTGAATTTCCTAATCCCACCTTAGATCTTTTCTGAAACAAGGCAGGGAAGAAATTAATAATAATAATAATAATAATAATAATAATAATAATAATTCCATCATACAATACTGTAATTAATTATATTACTTAATTTTAACTTCATTCTTGGTTTTAATATTTGCCTTTCATTTATAACTAAAGAACTTAATGTGTTAGTACAGACATGATAATTGCCAAGAGAAAAAATTCCCGAGATATATTTTAAAATCTTTACACTAATCTCAGCAATAGTTATCAATAGGCTCTTAGAACTTTTTCCTAAATGTTGTTATCTTTATTATAATGTTACATTGTCATTCATAAACCATCACTAATAAAATGTTAAATGTAGTTTTCAAAGATAGGTTATATTTAATTGGGTTTTCACATCTGAACTTTAAAAATCTTGTCTAGATTATTGTTTTGCAGACCTAATTTGTTTTTTGTTTTTACTGCATTCTTGATAAATATTTATTTTAATTTTGTGGCAGTTGATATATCTCACTTAGTAGTTATTTTACTAAATCATTTGTCCTTTTCCTAGATTGCCTGTGCAGTTTTTGCCGCACTCTTACATTTCTTCTTCTTGGCTGCCTTCACCTGGATGTTCCTGGAGGGCGTGCAGCTCTATATCATGCTGGTGGAGGTTTTTGAGAGCGAACATTCACGTAGGAAATACTTTTACCTGGTCGGCTATGGCATGCCTGCGCTCATTGTGGCCGTGTCAGCTGCAGTAGACTACAGGAGTTATGGAACAGATAAAGTGTGAGTTTATGTTTTCTGT
>NW_017732478.1:379817-380539 GCF_001890085.2 Hipposideros armiger | reverse complement strand
TTGCTGAATTCATTTATTAGTTCTAATAGTTTTTTGGTGGAATCTTTGGGGTTCTCTCTATACAGTATCATGTCATCTGCAAATAGTAACAGTTTTCCTTTTTCCTTCTCAATTTGGAAGCCTTTTATTTCTTTTCCCAGTCTCATTGTTGTGTTTAGGACTTCCAATACCATGTTGAATAAAAGTGGTGAAAGTGGGCATCCTTTGTTCTAGATCTTAAGGAGAATTCTTTTTGCTTTTCCCCATTGAGTATGATATTAGCTGTGGGTTTGTCATACATGGACTTTATTATGATTGAGGTATGTTCCCTCTATCCCCATTTTGCTGAGTGTTTTTATGACAAATGGATGCTGAATTTTGTCAAATGCTTTTTCTGCATCTATTGATACCATAATATGATTTTTATCCTTTATTATGCTTATGTGGTGTATCATATGAATTGATTTGCATACGGTCACCCAACCTAAAATCCCTGGGATAAAAACCACTTGATCATGGTATATCACCTGTTTAATATATTGCTGAATTCAAGTTGCCAATATTTCTTGAAGATTATTACATCTATATTTATCGGGGATACTAGCCTATAATTTTCTTTTTTTGTGATGTCTTTGTCTGGCTTTGGAATCAGGGTAATGGTGGCCTTGTAAAATGAGCTTGGGAGCCTTCCCTCCTCTTGAATTTTTTGTGGAATAGTTTGAGAAGGATAAGTGTTAACTCTT
>NW_017732478.1:375260-376649 GCF_001890085.2 Hipposideros armiger | reverse complement strand
GACTCATTCATTATGTCGTAGCATGTTATTCAGCCTCCACATGTTTATGTGTGTTCCAGTTTTTTGTTTGTTTGTTTGTTTGTTTTGTTGTTTCTTGTAATTGATTTCTAGTTTTGCACCGTCATGGTTGGAGAATGTGTTTGGAATGATTTCAATCCTCCTAAATTTATTGAGACTTGTCTTGTGGCATAACAAGTGGTCTATCATGGAAAATGTTCCATGTGCCCTTGAATAGAATGTAGATTTTGCTGCTTTGGGGAGAAATGCTTTAAACATATAAATTAATTCCATCTGATCTAATGTGTCATTAAAAGCTGCTGTTTCCTTGTTAATTTTTTGTCTGGAAGATCTGTCCATTGGTGCTATTGGGGTGTTGAAGTTCCCTACTATGACTATTACTGTCACTCTCACCCTTTAGTTTGATTAACATTTGCTTTATGTATTTAGGTGCTCCTATGTTGGATACATAAATGTTTACAAGGGTTATATCCTCTTGTTGGATTGATCCCTTTATCTTATGAAATGTTCTTCTTTGTCTCTTATAGCTTTTGTTTTAAAAGTTATTTTGTCTGATATAAGTATTGTTACCTCAGCTTTTTTCCTTTTCATTTCCATTTGATGAAATATCTTTTCCATTCATGTATTTTCAATCTGTGTGTGTCTTTTGATCTGAAGTATGTCTCTTGTAAACAGCATATATATGGATCTTCTTTTCTTATCCATTCAGCCACCCTTTGTCTTTTGATTGGAGTGTTTAATTCATTTACATTTGAAGTAATTAATCATAGGTATGTAATTATTGTCATTTTCTTATTCATGTGTATGTTCTTTCTCCCCATCCGCAACCCTTCTTTTTCTTGTAATACTGGTTTGGTAGTAATGAGTTCCTTTAGCTTTTCTCTTTTTGTTTGGGAAGTTCTTTATCTCTCTTTCAATTTTAAATGATAACTTGCTGGGTAGAGTAGTCTTGGTTATAGTTCCTTGATTTCATCACTCTGAATATTTCCTGCCACTCCCTTCTTGCCTGCAAAGTTTCTGTTGAGAAATCAGCTGATTGTCTTACGAGAGCTCCCTTTTAGGTAATTAACTGCTTTCCTTTTGCTGCTTTTCAGATTCTGTCTTTGTCTTTAACCTTTGGCATTTTAATTGTAATATGTCTTGGTGTGGCCCTCTTTGCATTCATCTTGTTTGGCACTCTCTGTACTTCCTGGACTTGTATGTCTGTTTCTTTCACCAGGTTAGGGAAGTTTTCCATCATTATTTCTTCAAATAGCTTTTCTATCCTTTGTTTTCTCTTCTCTTTTTGGTACCCCTATGATAAGAATGCTATTACTCTTGGCATTGTCCCAGAGGTCTCTTAAACTATCCTCATTTTGTTTTATTTTTTTT
>NW_017732478.1:353103-372875 GCF_001890085.2 Hipposideros armiger | reverse complement strand
CTTGAGAAGCTGAAATGTGCAGATAATATTCCATGAGGAGTTTAATCAAGATAACTTCTCAAAGAAAATTGTAAGCAAGAAATTTTTACAAAGCTTGATGGATTTCTGTATATATTTGTTGCTCCTTATTATTAAATCTGTCTTTACTGTTCCAATTTCTGTTTATTTTATTTCCAATGGCATTTCCCATTCCATGCTCATTGATCAACACATTACTTTTTTTATGTAACACTACAATCTCAAGTTTATTGTGGTTTTGGTTGGCCAGTGTTACCTTCTTATGTGCTATATTGAATTTGTAATACAAATATGTATATGCCACAGTATAAAATAAACAAGAATTAGCAAGAATTCAGAGACATATCACCAGCCATTTTCTGTAAATTCTTCGTAAGATCAATCATTTTTACACCTTGTCTATTTCACTTATATTTGGAACTAATTATTATTAAGTGTTTACTCCTCAGTCTCAACCACTTAAAGCACATAAAATATAAAACCATTAAATATGTATTATGTAATCCAAATAATAGCTATATTGCTCCTTTTTTCCTCTTGGTGTATATAATTATAATATTTTTATACTGACAATGAGGTTTTTATCTCTGAAACCTTTAATAATAATAGCTTACATTTCTAAAAAGTAGAGAATCATGTCAGTGGTAACAGATAAAATAGTTTTTGTAGTTTAAATAAATATTATTTAGGTACAGATAGTGGTAACTCTCATATTCTATCTGGCTGATGCATTAGGATGTGTTTTTCCGTGAAATGTTATTAGGGCTGTTAAATTGATTATTATGTACAAAATACATACACACAAAGCATAGATACTGTGATTTTGAGAGTTTGCTTAGTTTGCTGTCATTTTTCAATGCTTGTAAGATAATCGTATTTTTATTTTCTGATGTTTAATGAAATATGTTTATCTGTACTGACATTATTCTCAAGAATCCACTGAGAAATTTACATTTAATCACAATAATTAGACATTTACAAAATCCAATTAGAAGACCAACACTATCATTAAAAAAAATAATAGTATCAGCTAGTGGACAACAGGTCTGAACTGCCCTGTTAACAATTGTCATTTAATCCATCTTATCTGTTTGTGTATCTTTCCTTAGTTTCACTTATACTGTTACATATGGCTGTTAGCGAAGCCATCTAATATGATACTGTCAGAAGATAAAGGCTGAAATTAATTTTGTATAATTCAAACAACAGATTTGGAAATTCAGTGCTAAATACTTTGATTTCATTAACTGAAACTAATCAGTTCATTTAAACTTCAATTACCTCACTATTACCAAAAGATGCAAACTGTTGAACAGTTAATTTTTATTTAAAGAAAAAAATCACATTTATAGTTTACAGCACTTGTCTTACAATCTAAGTATACAACTAAAAAAGCAGTGGTTAATGTGATGGGTTGATTAGAAAAGGATTAAAAGCAGTGGTTAATGTGATGGGTTGATTAGAAAAGGATTGGATGTAAGTTCCAAGAGGAAGGAGGGTGCTGGGAAGGACTAAAACCCAGAGAATAGCCTAAGACTTCAAATATAGGTCAAAAATTGTTGAGGGGTTTCTGAAAGATATCGAGTAGGTCAGTAATATTTTTAATGGATCAGAACATCCTTGAGTACTAAAAGCATAGCCAAATTCTTAAAAATAGTTGAAATCAAATTTTATGGTCTGGAAATTATTATAAATCATCTATTAAGTTAAATTTGTCTCCCCAGCTCACCAGCTTAGGAACAGCTCTAAAAGGGGTAGCCTCCCCTCTCCTGGTTAAAAGCCCCCAGGTTTCTTTATTTTCACATCATTCCCTAAGTAGCATAATCATTTGCCTAGAAAGGTGATTACTGATCTTTTAAAATACTAAAATATAGTATTTTTCAAGAAAGAGCCTAGTCAAGGAACATTGAACTTGATAGTTATCTGCAATTTGTATGCATAGATTTATTTAATACGTTTTACAAATTCTAAGCACTGGAACCCACTCATAGAAAATTATATATTTATTAGGACTATTTCTCTAAGCATATTATTATATGATGTTGTAAAATATTCTTGTAAAGTTTCACTGACATGAAGCATATATCTTACTGAATATATTACCACCAGATATCTTTGACTCTTGCTTGGCCAGTGGGAAATAGTACAGGTAATGAAGAAGTATTTTTCATTGACGTATATCAAGATAATCATTCAATATATGTGCGGGAAGTAGAAGTATATGTTTATATGTTATTTTGTTAAAAGCCAAGAGCATGTTTTAGCATATGTGTATTAGAGATTGCGAGTTTATTACATCATCATTTCAGCACCTGGGAGCTCTTTGAATGGGCATATTATATTATCATCATATATAAGAATTTTTGGTTAAGCATATTTTTTTTGTATTAAAAAGTTAGCCATATCGGGGCCTATATTACAGAACAACAGGATTGCTATCTTTTTATTTACAAAATTGAGTATTGGCCCTAAACATCAAATGTTGGACTTGAGTTCTTATCGAAACCAAAAAAGTATAACTTCCACATGTAGAGATCCTTTTACATCATAATTTCACCCACTGGACATTTACAATAAAAAAGACATGGTAACACATGTTGGTGAGGATGTGGAAAATTTTGAATCTTCTTTAATTGCTGGTGGCTGTGTAAAATGTTTGCTGCTAGCTACTTTGTAAAACAGTTTGACAGATCTTCAAAATGTTAAGCATAGTTATCATATGGCCCAGTAATTCTACTATGAGGTATTTTACCCAAGAAAAATGAAAACATATGTTCATTCAAAAACTTGTACTCAAATGTTCATAGTAGCATTATTTATATTATCCCCAAAGTGGAAACACTTAGCATCTGTCAACTGATAAAAAGGTAGGCAAAATGTGGTCTAGCTATATGACAGAATATTATTTGGAAATGAAAATGAATGAAGTATTAATACATGCTTCAAAATGAATGTGTCATAAATACATGGTAAATGAAAGAATCCAGTCACAATAGATTATATATTGTATGATCCCATTAATATTAAATGATTGCTAGGACTAGGGAGAGTAACTCTAGGTGGGTACATGGTTTCGTTTTGGTGCTAAAATTAGATTACAGTTAGGATTTCACAACTTTTTAAAATTTCATTTAATTTTATTATTAGTTTCAGGTATACAAAACAACATAATGATTAGACATTTACACCCCTCACAAAGTGATAACCCTAGCAAGTCTATCTTTGACAATGTATATAGCGATTACAATACCATTGACTATATTCCCTATGCTATACTTTTAAATATACCAAAAACCTTTGAGTTGTAAACTTTAAAATTTGACCCTTCAACAACATGGGTTTGAAGTGATAAAAGTCCACTGATAGGTAAATCTTTTTTTTAATACTGTAAATGTATTTTTTCTTCTATATGATTTTCTAATAACATTTTCTGTTTTCTAGCTTACTTTAGTGTAGGAATGCAGGATTATAATCATATGACATACAAAATATGTGTTAACTGGCTGGTCATGTTATCGTAAGGCTTCTGTAAGGCTTCTGATCAACAGTAGGCTATTAGTAGTTAAGTTTTTTGGGAGTTAAAAGTTACCTGAATTTTTTACTTCACACAGGTCAGTGCCCCAACTGCCATGTCATTCAAAGGTCAACTGTATATTGCAATAAAACTGTTCAAAAATACTAAAATTTTTACTAATTCATTAAGAGATGATCTTATATTTAGAAAGATCTACTGGGTTGTCGGAAAAGTCATGACACATTTTTGCAACAAAAAACAGAAAAAAATATGTCATGGCTTTTCCGACAACCCAGTTATATTTTTATTAGAGACATGTTTTCACAATCTGTCCTTTATGTACAGCATATAAATTTCTCATCCACTCATTGGGAATTTAGAATTGTCAACAAAACTATAGTTTTTATTTTATAAGTTGTATCTTTATTCTTTTTGAGGAACACATGGTAGTCCCGGGGATTTGGGAGTCAGGTAGACTATAATAAAATTCACCCTCAACTAATTATTAGCCATGTGACTGTGGGCAAGTCACCTAGTTTCCCTGTTTTAACTTTCTGATTTGTTATGTGAGGGTTTCTATATAAGTAACTTGTAAGACTTGCAAAGTTTAAAACTTTGTTTGTGAATATATATATGAATATATACAGATGTATATGTATATAATGGTGCATATATATATATATAGTGTATATATATATATAAATAAAATGTTGAGCATATATAAGTATTTATTACATTAAAACTATTATTATTTATTGGCATTATTATTTGGCTGATATAAATGAAAAATACAACTTTTTTGTTTAGCAACACTGTTTTAAATTATAAAATAAAGTGTATTGAAAGTATTCATTTATAAGGGTAGTGATTACAATTCTTATGCTACTGCCTCCTATTAATTTAAGCAATATGGGACTATGAAAATGATTCCAACGTTTAGTCTTAATAAATTATTACAGATAGTGCTATTCTTACCTTTGTAGTCTACCATAAAAATGGAGGATTTATTTTGTTGAAGACATAGTGAAACTTCTATTTAAAAAAAAATAACATATTGAGTACATGAAGATAACATAACTTATACCTGATGTATGAAAGCCAGTGTTGAATTCTAGAATTCAAAACAATAGTTGGACTACAAATGCTAGTCTTGATTACTGCTGATCACTCTCCATTTCTGCATCACTCTGCCAACCTTTTTTCCAGTTCATGCACTTGTTCACAAAGTAGTTCAAGATTAGATGCCTGAGTGTGCTGTGATGAAATTGGCATTTAAAAAATTCTTCACAGATGTATTATGCAATAACCTTAGAATTGGGTAATTATGCTTAAAGTATATATCTGTCCCTTTTTCTCTTCCGCTCTTTCTCACCCCGATTCTGTTTATTCCTTCTTTTTCTTTCTTAATATTGCCAGATATATGTAGTATAAATATAGAGATCTGCATCTGTTACAGGGAAAATATTATGTAGTTTACAAACCCTCATAAACAACCTAATATAAAAGCCTTGTAAATTTCATTGTCTAATAGTAGCCAAAACTTATTTACTGGTGATGTTTAATACTTACCAAGGATAGTTTATTCTGTGATTTAGGGTCCTCTAGTATATGAAGCAAACATCATTATTAATTTATATTACTTCAGAAAAACTAGTAATAGTCAGATGTCACTCTGATAAAAGTGTTTCAAACAGGCAAGACGATACAATTTGCCAAAGCATCTTAATGGGACTACATTAAATGTGCTAACTTTGAATAAGGAACTACACTCTGATAGTGTAGCTAGTATCTAAGAGCATTGTAAATTATATGTTTTAGATGACATCTATTATGCAAGGCAATTGACCTAACCATTTTCTAAATACAGAATCTTAAATGGCTGATGATAATAAAATGGTGAGAAGTGTTTTACTAGTAGAAGAGAATAAACTTTAGGAGTATGGTTTTCTATTATCATGTTTTGTGAAATGAATCTGGTTTATTATTTTTTTTCTATTCTGAATAAACATGAAAGTGGTATTTGCAGGATTAGTAATTGACATTTTTATGGGGAATTGATCCAGATATCAACATTTTTATCATTTAATTTGTAATGATGTTTCTTAGAAGTTATTAAACTAATAAACTCGTAGTAATTCAGTAAGACTGTATCATATATAACAATATATGTGGCTTTTATTATTTTAAAATAATGCTACAAAAATAACTTTAATGACATCTTTGTATTAGATGAATTTTAAAAATAACAAACTCAAGGGCCATGGTAGTATGTGACAAGTGCTCCTTTAAATTCCAGAATATACCTGGTATCATAAGATTTTTCAGTGTTGCCTCAAATAAACCTGTCATGTGGTCAGAATGCACTTGATTTTTCAACTTTAAATCATCTCTTTTGTTGCAGTACTACTGTAAACAAATTATGGCTTATACATATATGACTATTACATCTAAAAAAGAAATAGGCATATCTTAAAAATTAAACAATTGCCAATTAAAACTAATTATTTCACAAATTTAAGGTTGCTCAGTGCATAAAAGCATTTTCAGATAAATCTTATTCTTTCATAGATCTATCTGGTCATCTGCAAACTGGACTTTATTGTGCTTCAAACAATAAGTTGTTCCTCTGGTATTTGTTTGACTAATCTGGCCTGGTCTCAGTAATGTTGCACTGTATCCAAGTGACACTGAATGGCCTAGGCTTGCAGAATGGAAGTGGGATATACATGCCCAGGCATGTAATATATACCCCAACCAGTGTTTGATGCATGTGATATATAACCTTCTTCACTGTAACACCAGAGTGAATTGTTTCATCATTGGCACAGGGAACTCAGGGAGGGAATCACACAAACTTTTAAGGTAGTTTAATGGGGAAGAAAAAGAAATACAGAAAGCTTTGAGAAAGCCAGCATGTGGCCAAAAACAACAGCAGGTGTGGCCATATGGCAATCCAATTAGAAAAGGTATCCTTGCCACGCTGCCTTTCAGAAGATCATCAGGCCCGGTGAGTCTCATGGAGGGATGATTTACTCAGTACATTTAAGTGTTTCATATTGCCTCTTCACTGTTCAGTTCTGAAGGGAATTTAAATCTGTTGTACCAAATAGATGCTGAAGAATTTCCTTAAAGAATAAAAATAAAAACATAAATAAAGTAATTTCACTTCCACATTTAGAGATCACTATTGCCAAAAGCACGTTTAATTCCAAATAAAGCATTTGCTCAGCTGAGACTATTTTCAAAACAGTAAAGCATTGTAAAGCTAAAATTTAATGACATTATTTTATTTTAACAAAACATTTTGTGAGATTACTTATAATTTTGAAATTCCCTGCTTAGGTCAAGGCATTCTGTAATAATGTAATTAAAATTATTTTTGAAGAAGTCCTTAAACTGTAGAATAACATTTTTTAGAAGTTCTTGAAGCACATTTTCCTTTTAAAAGGATTTGCTAAAAATGTATTTTAGTGCTCAGATTAGCTCTCAAAATCTTGTTTGACCTACAAACGAACAGGACTGTACTACTAACACTCATTCTTAAATGTATTATTAGTATTGTATAATGTTGTTATAATCTCAGCCACATCGTTGGAGTGTGTGTGTGTGTGTGTGTGTGTGTGTGTGTGTGTGTGTGTGTGTGTGTGTGTTCTAATTTGGGAAAATGTCCATGTTTTGCCCTTAACTGTTCTTATCTTGATGGAAAATATAGTCCTTGTTGAGGATTTAAAGAGACCCGTGAATATAACCCCCTGCTCTAGTTCCCCCACCCCCACCGCAGCACAGATTTATGGTCAGAATGAAGACAATGTTTATATTTCACCCTTAAGTTCCCTGGTTTGTTTCTGCTTATTGACAGCACCACATTCTTATTTCCCAAGACCAAATTTTTGGAACAACAGCACAACAAAAAGATAACCAATTACTCAAACAAACTAATGGCGAATAGTTTAAGTATTGATTGTGTTAGTAAAAGTATTTCTTTCTAATAGGATTATTATGTTTATTTTGAATAAATAGAAATTACCTTTCTATGTAAAAATCATGACTTCGTGGTCACTTTTTTTTTTTTAATTGGGAATTGTGGGAGGGGAACAGACAAGTTGCTGCCCTTTTTGTTCATCAGTCTAGTTGTGGAGGACGTTGCTTCACTGGCCCATGTTGGTATTATCGTTGTGCTCTTCCCGGATGAGGCAGATCAGTCGCCGGCCTTTGGACAGCCGCTCACGGCGGTGCTTGGCAGCTCTCGCTGGCTGCTGGCCATACACGGTAGCTTATGGCAGCCCACTGCAGCTCCACTGCAGCCTATGCCGTCACTGGCACCTCACGGCAGCCCAGCCCCAGGTCGAGCTGTTGTTCACCAACATAGCTCTAGAGGGCGCAGTGTCACTGGAAGTCATGTGGGATCCGAACCAGGGCTCTGCTGCTCAGAGCTGGTGTCCCAAGCCAGCTCTTAAACAACGTGCCACTCTGCCGGCCCTGTGGTCCCTTTCTTATTGGAGCACAAATATACTTCTATTGAAATTAGTTTACATTTATTTAACTAAATAGAAGGCAGTCAGAGTTTACCATTTTGAAATTGATATTTTTCATGGAATTTGGGGGGTGTTGCTTGACAATCTAGCTTTTAACATTTGTGTAAAATTTTAAAATTACAGAAAAGTTTAAAAAACACAAATATCGCTGCCTATATCACTCAGGTGTTAAAACTATTAGTATTGTAGCACATTGCTTTCAGTACTTATTAAAATAAAACATGACTAAAGACACTTCTAGTCCTCTGTACTCTTGTGTGAGAGGCAACCACTGACATGAGTTTAACAAATATTTTCCCCTTTCAAGTAAAACAAAATTACATGCATATATGGATCTGTCAACAATGTGAGTATTATTTTAAGTATATATACAATTCAAAGGTATGTAGTATAGACTATCCATGTTAGTTTTTCACTAAACTTTGTTGTTGTGACCTATACTACTGATTTATGAAGATTTACTTCCTCCATTTTAACTGTTATATAACAGTTCATCATAGGACTAGAAACATTTTATTTACGTATTCCACTATTGATGGACATTTAATTTATAAGTTCCTTTCTTCATAGTGTTTCTAGTATTCTATTATTCCTGAGATTAAAGAGCATTTTTATTAAAATCTCAGTATATTTCCATACTTAACATTTGCAGTTTTAGACCACTTAGCAAACCACTCTTGAATAGTTTCAATTGGAGATGTTTTATTTTAAAATTATGCCTCAAATATAGCAAAATGACAAATAATTCAAGATACAATTTTTAACATCAGATGTAATTTGTTCAAAATTTACATTAATCTTTCGCATAACTAGTCACTTCCATTTTGTCTTCCTGTCATCCTGAAGAATGAAAATGTAATTTCCCAGAGGCTTTAAGAATTGGGGGTGTATTAAATGTAGCTGAAATTAAGTGATTAATAATTTACTTTTGGGTCATGAATCAACTTCATGGGATGCTATGGATCATTTACAACCCCAGAAGCACTAGCAGTAACAATGCACTTTTTAAGACTCAAGAACTCTCAAAGGTTGGCTGCCCAACCTAATTAAACTTCAATCTTCTGATACTAAATTTATTTCTTCTTTGTACAGAATTTACTCAGAACTTCATGACAGGAAAATGTCACTTTGCCTGACAGCTGATAGACAGGTTATGTAGCACCATAATTGGAGAGAAAAGGATAGCTTAGAGCTACTTGATTTAATGGCTATGTGTATGGCTTTTTCTTTTTCTTTCTTTCTTTTTTTTTTTTTTTAAGACTTCTATGACAGACAAAAGGCCTTAGCAAATAGGCCCAGTGCCATTTTTTTCCTGCTTTCTCCAGGGGTAATTATCTTACTCCATCAATAGTGCTGTCAGAAATTGGGCACGTAATTCAGCATTTAAATGAACAAGCAATGTAATATTTCCTGTCTCCCAGTAGAATGCTTTACAGCTCACATTCTTCTCTGTCATTCGCTCGCTCTTGATGTATGTCCCATACCCAGTCCTTGAATGCCTTCTCTCCCTTGTGTTTCATTGCAGATGTTGGCTCCGACTTGACACCTACTTCATTTGGAGTTTTATAGGACCAGCGACCTTGATAATTATGGTAAGAACTGTAATTAACTATGTGTTTCCCAGGTCAAGAAATAAAACTTTCACTATCCCTGTACTGACTATCTTCAACTTACATAGATTAATTTGGGAAAGGCATGTACTTATTTGACCCTACATAACTCAAGCAATCAGACACTCATTGTAATCTACTTTCATATTTGTAAAATACTTAATCAAAATGACTAGGGGAAGAAAACATGCATTTGCAAGACTTCATGCAGTGCAGTGGCTCTTGAAGAGCCCAATATTACATAATCCATTTGGTTTTGTAAATTTTCGAACAGTGATGACATTGTTTGACAACAGTATATTTTCCTTTGGATAATTTCAATTACAAATGAAACCAGAAATTGGAAAAGTGGCAGACTATCTTATTGTCCCTTCCAGTTTTGTTTTTTATATAAATCTTGAAATCTTTAAAAGAATTTTATTTGAGACTGGCACAAACAAGCAAGCATTCTGGAGTCATTCTTTCTTTTTCTATTTTTAGATTCATAATATATTGATTTCAAATATGAATTATTTATCCTAATTTAGATATAATTGTTAGTGTCATTTACATACTTATCATTTTAAAATACAAAGTTGCTGTTCATTTTCTGAAACACTTTGGGCCAGATATGTTTTGGAATTCAGATATTTTTCAGTGCTTAGAAAGGTAATGTGGTACATGTACTGCAGATTATATATTATCTGTAGCAGGAAATAAGTAGTTTTCCCAAATCAAACATATCAACCAATATACTAGGGAGTAGGCAGGACTCTGAAACCAAACACAGTCATAATTCAGCAGGAAAGAATAGGAAAACTAAGATCAAATAGAATAAAGACATGAAGTGTCTTATATCCATTCAAATCAGGTCCTCCCACCAAATGGGTTCAGTTCAGGTTGGGCATTTGGGCTACTTACTGAATTTTTTTAAACTTTCACTTTTCAGGCTTTTTGATTTTGATAAAGGACTGTAGACCTGTACTGTATTATTTAGAGAAGGTCAGTGGGATCTATAATTTAACTTCCCTACTCCCACCAATCCCAAATTCTGGCATATATAAACAAATATGGTGATAAACAACCATTCAACATGTGGTTTTCTATACAGTTTACATACTTGTGATATACGGAATTTATGCTAGAGCTTTTTGTTTTGTTTTGTTTTGTTTTAAATCATAAGCTTTCTCTGGCTCTGGTAATATGACACTCTCATTGAAGGTTCCCTCTACTTTAATCCTACTTGGTTTTAAAATCAGAATTTAGGCAGCATTGTGTAATACTTTTGCTCTGGATGTTCAAAAATATATTGCTTTTAGTATTTGCATGTATTTGACATAACAGTGTTTTGTACCTCATTGGTATCCCAATTCCCTAAACTGGCTTCTTGCCTTTACTAAAATACTAGGCAATCATCTATGATGATCCAATTCCCTTAAAAGTGTAGTAGAGCTAATTTCCCAGAACAACTCATCCGTTATATTGAATAGACTTACTTTTTTTCTACTCCAGTTACACTACATAACAGTACCTTTTATATTCCAGCTTAATGTAATCTTCCTTGGGATTGCTTTATATAAAATGTTTCATCATACTGCCATTCTGAAACCTGAATCGGGCTGTCTTGATAACATCAAGTAAGTGAATTTTCTTTTTGCTTTCTTTAGGCTGCATTACTTTGGTACAGTAAACTACCTTTACTTTTAATTCTATTGAAATCTTATGACAAATTGATAAAAATCAGTGTGTTGTCTTGGATAGATAAGATCATTTATTCACTGTTAAAGTAACTTGATCTGCCTGAAAATAAATATAATGAAGCTCAGTCTTCAAAAACGTTCCCCCCAAACTTTCATTTACCTAAAATTTTAATATACATATATTTATGATGTACTGAAAGCAAATACAAAATTTCTGAATCCAGGCAGACTATTATTTCTTAGAGCCACAAGCACATCCAACAGCATTCCATGTCCCCCTTCACAGCAATATGGAGAAATCCAGATGGTGGCATCGCAAGTACCAGAAGAGGGAGTCTATACCACAAGAGAGGACCCCCTGATTATTAAGTGGGACATTTATATAGGAGCTATCATAGAACTGCCTCCTCTTCTCATGAGAGGAAGAGAAACCTCGAGTCCCTAATGGAAAATCCTTTGGAATTCGGAGGGTGCCCAAAATATGTATACACATTTTAAGAAAGGAAACTGTATTAAAATTGTAATACTCAATATACAGATAACAAAAGATGAATACAAGTCACATTTGACTTCTGCAATTACAAGAGGTGCTCAAAGTGGTCACCATCAGTGCCCAGACACTTCTGATTACAGTGAACTACTGCTTGAGCAGCGTTGACCAAAGTGTCTACTTGTATACATTTTTTTGGCACCCCTATATAAATATATGGCTCCAGGCTTTATCCACCTTGTAAATGTTAATGTTTACCTCTTGGGAGGTAAATCCCTCCAGAAATCTCTATCTATTCAGTCACTGAGTCATCTTTTACCTTCCCAGGTTTGTCTTTTAACCCAGATTACAGTTTGTCTATGCTCAGAAGGCACTAGCCATGCAGAGCAATGAAAATATTCACATTACTTTCTACATTGGTAGTACTTCCTTTATATACACAGAAAAATAAGCTCATTTATATTTTCTGAAAAGAAATATATTTTCTCAATATAACCAAAAATTTATTTTTCCTTTAAAGTTTATGATATTTGAGAAAGATAGTAATATTTAATTTTACTTTAGTCATTTATACATTATATATTAAACTGCATTTGTATATAATTTGCCTATGTGTTAACTTGGTTAAATGTTTGAATTTAAATAAATGTACTTTCAGAAGTTTCCTAAAGTCACCTGTGACTTTCGTGTGCTACCAACATTCTCTTTGAACTATCTCTGATAGCAGCTATGTCACCCATTTTCCATCTTTCTGTATTTAGTGCCTGACATTATAGATCCTCAATGAATGCTTACAGAATAAATTAATACATTAAATACTTTAGTAACAAAAGGGTATTGACATTAAGTGGTTAATTTTAGTGAAGAGATAATCTGCCTCAATTAGTTGAAAAGGATAGATGAGGAATTTAAAAAATAATAATGTAATAGAGTAATCTAGAAATTATCTACTACAGGCAATAGTCTTTTGTATTTCTTAATATTATTTAGTTGAGATAATAGTCATTACATTGTTGAATTATGTACAATTAGACTATCCTTCTAAAATGTAGTGTTAATTCCTTGGACTGATCCTGATGAAATTGAATTTGGGTAAATTAAATAAAATACATTATCTTTATTGTACCATACTTTTACTTACTTTAGTATAAATTACTCTGTGGTATCAATTCTGTAGTATCTATTATTCTGTAGTATATTCTTGTAGATAAACAAGTAATACTTTGTTTATCATTTATGTTATGTTTTTAAAGTACTACCATTAAGAAGTAAATAATACTTTGATATTTATGTAATAGCATTTACCAGGTTAAAAATCAGGAAAAATAATGGCCAAGTCCTTTGTAAGGTCACATATTTTAAAAGATCAAGTTGTTCTCTTATTATTTTTATATACTTCTTTAGATAATATGGATTGAATCTTTCTGATATCACTGTTTATAAAAATAAACACACAAAAGCCAATTATTACATTTAATGGCATTGAGCTTTATATTGAAAAGTAAAGCCTTAAATAAGAATATTTTTATTAGAAATCTGTCTAAACTGCTTTATGCTTTGTAGCTTTTGGAAAGTTTATTTAACCTTCCTGAGCCTTCCTGTGCTATTTTAAATGGGCATAATAATGAAACACATCTAACCATTACATAAGCAGAAGAATATGAACAGCCTTTGACAGTGCTTTTTAAAAAAGTCAACAAGGCAAGGAGAGAAGTCGGGTAGTTGTTAGAAAAGGTGGTATAGAAGGTGGTTTTAAGATGGAAGAAACATGAATATGGATACACTGATGGGAAAGAACCAAAAATAGAGGTGGTTAGACATAGTATAAGAAAGGGGATCACTGTTACAGCTGTGAGCTGAAGAATTGTAGGGAATGAGATTTAGAACAGTGGCAGAGCAATTCCACTCCTTTGGATTTCATGAAGGACACTTTGACACCAAGTTACCAGAAGCCAGGAAGGAGAACCCTTTCCCACTGAGACTGGATGAAATAAATAATAAGTGTGATGTAGATACGTTGGTGTGATCAGGATAGGTCAGTAAATTGAGAGATTTCTGCCTGTTCTCTATGCAGTAGGTAAGGTGGTGATCTGCAGGTTACAGGGAAATGTTGAAGAGAGAAAATAAGAAAGCAATCTCAAGAAAATATTCCTTAGAGCTTTCCAGTATCTGAAGGACATTTCACTTTATTTAAACATATATTAACTATTTAAGAAGGGCTTGTAAAGAAATCAGAAGGGCCTCGTAATTGATAAGGAAAGAAACATTTAAGAAAGGTAATAATGATTTTGAACATTAAGCAAAACATAATGTTTGAACATTAAACAAAACATGTCAGCATGTTTTTAAGTTTTTCATAAAAATAAGGCTCTATACACTGTGTGTTTTTATTTTATTTTATTTCTTTATTTTATTATTTTATTGTTTTCATGCGGGAGTCGAACCAGCAACCTTGCTGTTAAGAGTGCACGCTGTATCCACTGAGCCATCTGGGCGACAGCTCAGCTCAAGGTGCCGAGTTCAGTCCCAGCCGTGGGTGGGCATAGCCCACCATTGAACAGGCAATCTTGTCAGTAGGAGCACGTTCACTCACTAGCTGAGCCATCCTGCCACTTGCTGGCAGCTCAGCTCGGGCGCAGCTCGGGTGCAGCTCACTGGCCCATGTAGGAATCGAACCAGCGACCCTGTTGCTCAGCAAACTCTTAACCAACTGAGCCACACGGCTGACCCTTGACTGTGTTGTTTTAAATATTATGGGTGATATGAGAGTATTTATTTAAAGCCATAAACATCATTTATCTGGAAAGGCTTCTTTTGAGTACATGGATGAGGACATAAACATTAATAATGTTTACTTGCTTTGTTTTTTGTATTTTTGTTAAGTGGTGAATAAGGTAGACCACCTTGCTCACTTTTCTAAGAGAAAAGAACACCTATAAGGACTTCTGGCAGTCATTGTCTTTCTAAAACAATTATTTCATTCATTTATCTAATCTGTATTGCTTTTACTATACATGTTCTTTCACACATGGGTATCTCTTTTACCTAAAATGTGTTTGCTTCTCCCTTATTCACTGCCACCATATATTTCTTTTTAGGATACTGTGAGACTCTACAGAACCACTGCAGTGGTCTCCTCACTTCTTTTCACGTGTTTTTTTTTTTTAAATTCAATTTTATTAAAATAACTAAGCATTGAAAACTTTACAAAAATGTTAATTATCTTAAATTGGTTAAGGTTCTTTCTCTTTTCTTTCCTTAAAGAGTCTAGGCATGGATGGGTCTTTTGTAGACACACCTATTTTTATTCTAAGGGGCAAGTGATTGATTCTCTCAGTTCTTTTCACATATTGATTCTTGTCTGCCTTCATCAGCTAGAGTGACCTTGAGAAGTTTAAATGTGACCATGCAATTCTCTTGGGTAAACTCAATGGCTTCCATCATGAAATTTGTTGAACCTCTTATCAAAATCCCATTAAAATTTGACCAGCTTTGTTTACCATGTGGGGTCATTAAGAATGTCCATGATATAATACTTTTTTAAAAGCCAAACTCCTCTTATTATGAAAGACTTGGCCCCAAGAGTGAAATTCTCATTTGGTTAAAAAATAGCAAGTTCTTTAGTTAGTTCTTAAGAAAATAAAAGAAGTGCCCTCAGTGAGTGGACACCAGCCATATGTAAAGAAATCTAAGGCTTCTCAATAACTTAGGGACTGAATAGACAAATGTTCTACCTGACCAGTATCTATTACAACTTATTCTGTTCCTGTAGAAGGTAACTTTTATTTTGAGGACTGTTTCCAGATTGGTAGAAATAGTTAAGTCAGAATTACATTCAGACTAGTATTGCCTTAGTCCTTTAGGGAGTTAAGGATGGTAGGGTTCTAAAAAGTTGAAGGCAGAAAAGCAAATTGATATAATCTTAAAAAATGCAACAGCTTCACTAGAATATTTTAATGCTTTGATGTTTCATTTTTATATTAATATGTTATAATTATTTATATTAATACAATGTAATTATTAAATTATATTAAGATATAGCCTGCTTTTCAAAAGGGTATTATCTTTATACTGTAGTCAGAGAATTTCCTAAAAAGAGTTCAAACATTTATGAGAATGATAAATCTAGTTCTGAGTTGTATTTAATAAAAATATTTATCCACTTCAAAGTTTTCTGGAGTTTTGAGGAAAATATTTTTAGTACTTTCTCATTCTTTTCAAAGTATTAGTTGGTGATATAAACATTGTGAAATATTGATTTGCATTTTTAAAAAGGAAGCTCAATATATTCCATGCTGACTTAAAAAAAAAAAAAGCTTATGTCTCCATTCAGTTGATTTTATTCATGGTTTATCTTTCACCACCAAAACTACAAAATTCAAATGAAAATTTTACAAATTTCAAATTATTTTAAATATTTAGAGGTGTGTTTGAAAAGTGCCACCTTCCTATAAAAAAATTATTAGGAGAACACACTATCCTGAATATGTGTTTTACCAAATCTTTTTTTATCAGGTATACTTCCCAATATCCATACACACCACAAACACTTCAGTTCTTGGAAAGAATCAGAAACTATAATAGATTTATTTGTTCATTGTAATAAGATAAAATGTTTAAAAATATTCTGAAAATAATGCCATCTGTCTGTTATATCATTTTCTCCAGTCTTCTTCCATTTCCTTGGTCTGTGGGTAAACATCACTGGAAATGTGCCATAAAATTATCAATTGTGATCCAGGTATATTTGAAGTGTAATACATTTCCAACAACACTGTTTGGAGCGCTGTGTGTTGTTATGACTCCATGAGATTTGCTTCAAATAAGTTAAGACCTTCTTAAGTTAGTAGTTAGTCCTTGGCTGATTAACTTAATTTCAGCATTTAAAAGCATTTAACAGTCACTTCTGTGGAAAATGAATTTCAGCCACTGATTCACAAATCTGGGCATTCTGCAAGTACTGTTGCCAATCTCAGGGTATCATGCAATTTAGGCTGTAGTTTTAAGTTTTCTGAACTGTAAAAGGGTTGGCCTCCTTGTAGGCCTTTTCTTTAAAATATATTCAAATCCCATATGATCTTTCTAGGAACCAAGTCTTTTATGCATCACTGTATTCGACGTACTTCATACACTGAGAGTGACAGTTGAGAAAACCATGATGGATGACTGTCACAGGCACACTAGAATTGCTGTGCATTATACCTTGAGATCAAATAATAGTTTCACTTTTCCCCCAGATAATTAGATTTATATCAGATTTAGAAGAATCAATTTCAGTCTAAGCTTGAGAAAGCCTGAAAGACTACCTAAGGGAAAAATAATTTTTCTTTATAATAAAAACATAAAAATTAGCAGCTCTTTCATCCCACATATGTGGCTTAGACTCAAATTTCCTTTGTATCCTACATTAAATGTTCAGTCAGACTTTTAGAAAGGTAGGTAATTGAAATACATTTATGAAACCAATGTTTCCGAAGTAATTGTACACACAACAACACAATTAATCTAAAGTAACTATTCATAAGACTATAAAATTTGCACTTAACTGTCTTTCTCCAAAATAGTTAAGTACAAATTTTCGTAAAAGTGGCAGAAATATGAGAATAATTGTAACTAAATAACATTTGTGTTCCATATTATTTACATATATTATTTAATTTTGAATTTATAAACTTTGATTTTATTTTTATCCTTTAATTATTCATTAATTTATTCAATAAATGAGAAGTTCTAAAATTTTGGATTCATTTTAAAGATAAAACTTACAGAATTAGTTAATTTATTTTCTATAGACTGTAAGATAGAGGAGTGATTACAAGATTTTTGGCTTGGGGTATTGGAAGGGTGAGATGTTATTGCTGAGATGTGGAAAACTAGAAAAAACACAGCAGGGGTTTGTCAGATTTTCTTTGTTGACAACATAATTTTGAAAGTCTTACTAAACATTGAAATATATTAAGTAGACAGAACAGTGAAAGCTGGAGATTTAACTTCAGAATCACTGTATAGATTTGATTTCATTTGATTTTTGTATTTAGTGTTTTTTTATTTTATGTATTTTCAGTATTGATTTCATTTTATATATCTTTATTATTTTCTGTAATGGAAAATGATCCTGTTTTTTTCTTTTGTTTTTTGTTTGTTTTTGTTTTTTATGGTCGTAATGTACTTCCTTTTAAAACGTGAAGCACAGTGAGATGATTTGAGAAAAAAAAGTAATAATAGTAAAAATGGTAAGCAGCTCTGGCAAAAAAACTGAGATAGTGATTTGATAAGCCAGACTGGTTTCTCCCACTAGTCACTAAAGTGTATGTTTGCGTTAGGATGGCCCCTAATGTGAGTATCAAATGCTGACCAATAAAGTAGCCTATATTGTAATGACACTGATGACTTATGGAACATAAAATTCAGAGATAGGTGGTTCCAGAGTTGGCTCAGTGAAGTCAGTAAGGAGCTAAGCTCTTTCCATCTTTTATCAGCCTGAGCCTGTTGGCTGTTTTCATTCACTGTGTCAGCTTGAGCTCCAAAGATGGCTCCCTCAGCTCCCAGCATCATATCCTTCAAGTGTATTCACAAGCAGGAAAGACGAAAGAAAAGAAGCCTGTTTTCATAAGCCTCTCCTCATGGGATTTCCCCCCATAGTCAGGGTGGGAAATATGTCTCAGAAGCTCCTTGCTAACATCACATGTCTGGATCGTGTGATAACCTGTCATCAGAATTTGGGAAAGCACAGACCTAGCAAAGAGGACAGGCTCAAACCCCTGTGGAAGGGAACAGGCCAGCCTCAACATTTGCAGAGCTCAGGGCAAGAGCGCAACACAATAAATGAAGCATGCTGTAATCTCCTACTCTGGCAGATAAATCTTCAAAACCACCCAGAAGACCAGGATTGATTTTAGAATCCTCGGACTCCTCCGAGTTTCATGCAAGGTTGTGGCCCCAGCTCAGTACCTATCTTCCTTCTCTTCTGACCCCCAGTTCCATCTCGTACCACGTGGGGCCTCAAACACAGGCATGTAGATGTGGACACTCCAGCTCGCACCTCTAAGCTCTGCCTATCCCTCCCACAAACAGCTGCTCCTCGGGTACTCCTCATGTGTAAGAATGTGGGTACTGACTACATTCTTGGGAGAATGGGTCGGGGTAGATTTTATTTTAAACCCATGGGACTCGGTAAAATAAAGGGATGGAGGTTACACATAAAGTAAGATCAGCGACTGAAACCTTGGATCATGCTAACTTTCAGAGATCTTGGAAATGCAGAGCCAGCAAAGTAGGTTTAGAAAGAGCAGCCAGTGGGATAGGAAGACAAGTAGAGATCCTGGAAGCTGGGTGAATCAAGTGTTTCAATTAGACTTGACCACTGGATTTAGCAATATGGAGATCCTTGTGCCCTTGGCAAAAGCTGTTTTGGCAGAGTGGTTGATGAAGCTTTATTAGGGCAGGTTGAACGTGAAATAGGAAGAGAGGGAAAAAAAAACATATGTAAAGACAACTCTTTTCAGATCCTTTTCTGTAAATAAGAGTGTAAAATGTAGTAGCTGGAGGGAAATGCTGTGTCAAGGGAAGTTTTTTATTTTGTGTTGTTTTGTTGATTGGTTAGTTTTTAGCATGAGAGATTATATGGCCTCTTTCTTTTAATCTGGTAAGAATGGACAGTGGATGCTGGCAAGAGACAGGAAGATGGCATGGTATGTACAGTTGAGTGGGCAAAGGAGGATGGGATCTAGTGCACAAGTGAAGGCTGATCTTGGATAAGAAGAGGAACAGGCAGCTCATCCTTTATGTGATGAAATTATGACTGAGCTCTGATAACTTATTAACTAGCAGATATTTTCCTTAAAATAATATGATAAGTTATCACGACTCATAAGCAGTAAGCACTCCCTGCGTGCAGAAACATTCATCTACATGGAAAGTTATATA
>NW_017732478.1:332482-351933 GCF_001890085.2 Hipposideros armiger | reverse complement strand
TCTTTTATTTTTTTTGTTTCTTTTTTAAAGGTCATTGCTATTTATTTTTCTTGGATTTTAAACATTTGAATCAAGTTCAAAAGCAGGTACATATATTTCGCAATATCTAGTTTAGTTCTATCTTATAAAATTAAATCTTACACACGATGGGTGAAACAAATATGCTAAAATGATTTCATTTACTTTTAGCATATTTATTTTAATGTAGTTTCAGTTTATAAACAATGAAACAAGGAATGAGTAGATTTGGAACTGTAGATTCCAAATGTCAATAAAGGCTTTGAATGACTTTTAAATTATTTGCAGGCAGACTGTTTTTTCAATAAATAGGCCAATTTTTACCCCATGATTATTTAAGATCCTAGTTCTTTAAAATCTTAAATGGAAAATACTAATACTTCCAAAGGCTGAGTGAAATACACATGAAATCTAATCGATATCATAATTTTGTGGCTTTAAAAAGTTTATCTTGGTTACTGTAATAAGAACCAACTAGAAATATATTGTTTTCTAACATAGCTCTAATTTAAATAACATAAATTACTTTAAATTGTAGTTTTTATTTCGTACAATAATTATATGCTTATCAATTTTTCTAAAAATTGACCAAAACTTACTGGTTTTAAAAATTTATTGTGAGAAATTTGAATAAATAATATTGGGCTGAAATAATTTTAGCCTCCAAATCCTAGTCAACTCAAGTTTCAAATACTTCTTGGAGATATTTAAAGTAAAATTTTGTGGATAATGTTAAGCTGAATATTATATTGTGTTTGAGTCACATACTGCCAGTAAAAATTTAGTGATAGGTTCTAAATTAAAAGATATTTACTCCTTGGTTCTGTCCCTGAATCAACCGTAATTGCTGTACTTGATCTAATATCAACTTGAAATTTTATGTGTTGTATCTATATGAAATTACATGCAAAATAAAAGGACAAATAGTGAATTTACTGAAGTTTTACCGTGCACTAGACACAATTCTAAGTCCTTTACATGTGTAAATTTAATCTTTGCAGTAACACTTGGAGGTTTTTAAGGGGTAATTATTCACCTTAAGACCTTAACAGCTAGTTAGTGCCAGAACTAGGATTCCAACAGGCATCCTGGCATCAGAGTCTATTTTCTTAACCTTTACTCCTTGTCGAATCACACTGCATGTCAATAAATAAATTAAATTGTGTTTAGTTTTAAAATCTATGATTTTTTTTCTTTTCAGTAAACATCATTTTAGTTTGGAGACATGGCTATGATGCTTTAAATCCAAATATTGATTGGATTAAATGATCACTAACGTCCTCATCTTTAAAACCCTGTGATTATTTTAATACTTTGAGTTATGAACTATGAAACCAAACTAGTACATTGTGATTGTCAGGAGTCTTAATGTCACAACAGTCTTGTCAGGATTAGAGATAGAGATTTCAGAGTTATTAATATTTAGTGTGAATTACTGAATGAAACCACCCAAGAAGAATGTTATTCTGGTAATGGTGACTCGGAAAATGCAGCCAGTGAGGTGACTATAAAAACATTACATCATGGAAGCCAAGAATAGAAGGGAGTAATCACTTGTAAAATATTGCTGAGTGGTCAAGTATAGTAAGATGGAAAACAGTAACAATGCATTTGGCACTGCGGTGCGTTGTGGAGTTATGGGAAAGTATGCTTTAATAGATTAGCTTTTAAAAAAGTGAGAGGTGAGCAAGTACAGATTACAAGTAAGAAAGTCTCCATAAATTTTTTAGTAAAGAATAACACATTGGATTCTTGGAGAACCTGCGGGACCTAGGAAAAAGTTTTGTTAGTTTAAAGTAAGGAACACTAAAGTATGTTTGCTGATGGGAATGAGCCAATAGAAAAGGAGACAGTGTGATGAAGGAGGAGAGAGAACAATCACTGTAGCAGCACAGCTCCTGAGAAGCAGCAGGATGAGTGGACATGCTGGCTTTATAGGAACAGAGGCACTTATTTCATTCTAATAGGAGGGAACACAGAGTGTGAGTACTGTTGAAGGTAGTTGATAGATTTGGGTTTAGAAAGATGAGAACATTCCTGCAACTATGCTTGGTTGCAGTCTCCCAGAAATGGACTCTGAACCAAGGGTTCACTGCAATTTATGAAGGAAGTGCTTTCAGAAAGTATCAGTAAGAAAGTATGGGGCAACGATAGGTAAGAGGAAGGAGTTATGTAAGGTTGTGAGTTTGTGTGATGTCTCAGACTGACCCTGACCCCAAAGGGAGCTCTGGAGTGCAAATTGCACTTTAGAGCTATCCATTCTTGAGGCAAAGGAACTGGGGTCCTGTAACTCCATACCTGTTATAATTGACTACAGGCTTTCTCGAGGATGGGAATAGAATGTGAACTTCCAAGCACTTTTGGCTGTATGGGCATAGAAGCTCTAGTACCCAAGGACAATCATGTGTGGGTTACAGGGGCAAGCCTTTCACAGCTAAGCATGCAGCAGCTGGAGCAATGGCTTCGGGAGCAGTACAAGGGATTATTAGGTCCGGACAGTGCACCAATGCATTTGCAACTCTCAGATTGTTTCTAATTTTTTAAGGAAATAGGAGGCAATATACAGTGGAGGGGCTTGGGTTGAGAAGGAAGTTTGAGACTGAAGGAAGATGTGAAATATCCCTTAAATGGAGAATGGGTAAGCATATTGCTAGGAAAGTAAAATTGGCTTGTAAGATTGCTAAGTGCCATTAGAAATTTCTTAGGAATTTACAATGTCTTCAATAATCATGGCTGTGGGAACATTCTAATAATGATCACATACCTAGGGTTGGCATTTTTTTTCAAATCATTAAAAGGGAATAGGTACATAAGAAAATAAGAGATCATAGGATCTAGGCTGGCCAAGGAGGAAAGTATGAACTTGAAGGAGGTGTTGTATAGTGAAAAGTGGAGAGACAGAAGAACAAAAGGTCTACAAATGTTAGTAAATAACAAAAATAAAAAGGAATAAAGGGTAGAAGCAAATATCGAATGGCAAGAACCTCAAAGGAGCTGGTTTTTTGACAAAAGGTAAATTAGGATTCAGTATTGGTACTCCTACCACTTGAAGGTTGTGAGAGCACCAATGCTAGAATTTGTGTAATCTTCAGAGAAACCACCATCAGCAAGGGAGAATTTCACTTGGAGCCTGAAGGTGACAGAAACGCCCAGAGATGAAGTTTAGGATACAGGGGAATTTGTTGATATTGGACTGTGAATGGAAATGGTGGAAAATTGGATGAGATTAAGATATATAAAAAGAAATGTTAAAATAAATGGAATATCTTGTAACCATTTTTGTTGTCCAAATTCATTACTTCTTATCTTCTCATGATCACTAACCATCTGGGTCAGTAGAGTCCAGTAGCTACGAAAAAGTCCCCGAGATAGGTGACAACACTACTTACACACTGCCTTAGATACATACATGTTCTCTCCAAATTCTAGAAAAGTACCAAGATACATACATCTTGATATATAAATCTTAAAAATTACAGCTCAGGCTATTTAATTACTCATATATACTGATTCATAAAAAGAAACTAAAATGCTCTATGATTAAAGGTAATAAATAGATGATCACAGAATCATCAATTAATCATCACCAAGGTAATAGACTACTCAAATGGGCTGAAAAAATTTACCAACATATTCTGGGTTCATATCATTTTCCCCTATTTCTAAGGGAACACCTCATTTAAGTAAAATAACAATAAGGTAATATGTTTCAAGCTTCATCTTTTCTCATTTTCCTGTTTTCTAGGAGTGCTTTCTAACACGAGTATTACTTTCTTTTGAAATATTTTTTTCTTTATCTCATATTAAAATTGGTGAAAGCATGTAGTCACGATTACTTTAAATAAAAGACTATGTATTAAATCACTGGATTTATAATTAAAATGTGCAGACAGTATAGTGGAATGTTGTGGCTTGAGCTCTTCAGACCATACTTGAAAATTTCCTAATCTATTTTTCCTTGGCTGAGTCCCAATGGTTGTTGGATTTTCCCACTACATACAATTATGTATTTGTAAAAGGCCTGTCATCAAAGGCCTTGACACTTTTATAAATGTGCTATTTGAGTATGCATTTTAGAATACCCTGGAATGTTTTCTATGGAAGTGGATATTTATAAATCAGACACTTCATTGTGCTAACACAAAAATCATCTCAGTTCCGGAACTAAGACTGATAGTCTCAGATAATAATTTAAAACTTTTTAAGTTATTAGGTTAAGAAAACAAGCCATGAGCATTAAAATTAGACATTTATCAGCAAAAATATTGACATTACTGGATATTAATTTATTACATATACCAAGATGTAAGTAAAAAAATGGCACGTTTTCTAATAGTCATTGTCACTGCAGTTCTCTGATTTTAATGCCTTCTTTGAACTTACCACATCTTGTTCAATTCACTGCAGAAAGGTTTCTAAAATTGCCAGATCTTCCATTCAGTAACTTTCATAATGCAAAATAATGAAATAATAAATATGCAACATCTCAGTTAATAATACTCACAGGAATAAAATTATTATGCCCATTTGTTTCTATTAGATTTTCTCTTTTTTTAAAAATGTTTAAAATTTTTCCCCATTTTTTAAATTAGTTTTCCTGTACTTTTTTCTTTTTCTAAATTTGAATGCTTTTGCCATTACATAATCTTATCCCAGACTGTCATGTCTCTGTTAATTTTGTCTTTCTTACAGGGAAAGATATAAATTTAAATTGTCAGTTTTTTCTCTGTGGTATATGCTTTTGAAGTATTTTAACAAAAAAAAACCTTTATACCAAAAGTAGGAAATATGTATATTCCTTGAATTCCTTTCTACATTTTCTTTTATTTGTCTTAGAGTTTTAAAATTCACATTAAGATCTTTAATATCTTTGGAGGACAATTTGTTTTCTTTATATAATAAGCCAAATTTCCAATATTATTTGCTAAATAATCCATCCTTTTCCTCCAGAATTGTGCTGCCATGCTATCCTTTATAAATCTGTGTTTCTGTGCTTTCTCTTCTGTTCCATGGACATACACTTTTTTCTCTACTATTATAACGGTATTACCAGAACATGTTTAATATCTGGTACAATGAGTACTACCATTTTGATCGTCTCTTTCAAAATTACATTAGCTACTCATGGTCTTTTATTATACTTTCATATAAATTTCAAAATCGATTGCTAAATGTCTTCTAATATGTCTTACCATTCTGAGATAAATCTTAATTAATCATAATGTTTATTCACCATGAGGCTTTGCTATTTAGCAGCTTATCTATGGTTTTTATTGTCAATTATTAAGTAAAATATTCTTATAATTTACTTTTCATTCTCTTAAACTGCCCTTACCTGGTAAGTTATAATAGTATCATAAAATGTTTTTCTCCTTTTCTGTCTAGGCCTAATCTACATGAAAAAAGGATTATTTGTTATTTGAATATTAGATAGCATTTATTTGTAAAATGTTTTGGGGCTGGAGGCGTTTTTGGAGATGTAACAGCAGATGGATATGTATACATATTTTATTAGTTATCAGTTTCTAATTTAATTTCATTATCATCAAATACATTCTGATTGATGTTGATTCTTAGTAATTTATGAGGCTGCCCTTTGGCCTAAAATGTGATTAACTTAAGACTTATTATTTTGCTTAGGGCTTTTTATATATCTATTACAAAATTGGATTTATTTATTATATTGCTTAAATTTCCCATAACATTTCTTAATTTTTTTTCTCATTGACATAGTTTTAAGAATATTATATTTAAATTTCTAGTAACAGATTCAATTAGGAAAAATCATATCTCACAGAGCTTTTGTTAAAAAAGCAGACTTGAAATTGAGATCTTGGGTCATTAATTAGGCCTACTCACTGTCCACATAACTAGCTTTTGTGCAGTATCCATTCAGGGTGACTTCAAATTCTTTACCAGATAATTACAGTGGACTTTCGCTGTCCCATATGAACGATAAATTCAAAAATTCAGAGTGCTCTTCAATAGCTCTTACTAATTCATTACCTAGGGGTCATAGACTATTCTTTCGTTGGTTCAGTTCAACTCTGAAAAGATCCTAGTGAGGTTACTATATTTATTGTGGAGGTGAGTAAACTAAGGCTTATGAGGGTTATGTTACTTTTCCAAAATTAAATAAAACCTGTCTGCTTCCTATTGTGTTTCAGTGCCTCCCTTGGTTCCATTTATTGGAATCTTTAGTAAGTACAGACATGTTGTTTTAAATACTCGGTCATGCTTTTTTTATGTTTTATTTATTCTTACAAGCATTTTATAATAAAATACTTACTCACAGATGGGGTATGATGAATGTTTCTGTTGCAAGTTGTTGAAATGTGAGGTGATGATACCATATGGTATGAGAAAGAGTATATAACAACAATTCATCCTGTCAAAACACATTTGGCAAGAATACCAAAAAGTTATTAATTTCCTGACTTATTTTTCTTAACTTAAAATGTGTGCATCTTCTAAGTTAAAAAGAAATTCTGAAAGAATGTAAATGTTCTTTAAAGTACTTCACCTCCTTGCACTACAATGGCCACATTTTATCAGCCATGTAGTCACATGTTCTGAAGAGTCACATGTTCTAAGACTCCATGCATGTCTAAAAAATATCGGCCCACCTGTAGTGAGCCAGGAAACATTGTGATATAAATTATAAGTATTAATAAAAAATGTTAACTATTGCTAATATAATATGGATCTTGAAATGTTACTAACTGAAGCTACAGTTTTCATTGTTTATGAGATAAAAATTATTGGAAATACAACTTTCATTTTATGTAGATATCTTGTCAATTATTTCACCCTTCCAAAACAATTCAAATTTTCAAAAAAAACCATAAGAAAAATATTAATGAAGTCCAATTTTAGATCATATATCTCTTAATGAATTTTAATGCAAATTTCCCATATGATTTTATGTCTTATTAATTTATGGTCAAATGATAACATTTAGTGAAACATTTCAGTGACTTAAAGGACTTTTCGATACTGAGGATACAATATATTGGGTTGTCGGGAAAGTCATGACGTATTTTTCTATGTTTTTCAATGCAAAAATGCATCATGACTTTCCCAACAGCCCAATATTTATGAATTAAATTTAGATTTCTCATGTAATCCAGAGAAATCTGGGTTTCCATTTTAATGTTTATTAGAAATCTGGATATATACCCCATTTCAATTGAGAATGTAAATATTCATAGCATCCTAAAAAAAAATCTCAAAATGAAACATGGTATACCTGAGGCTTTTTAAATGTAAATATTAAAGATAATTTCAGAAAGAGGCAGTGACTCTCTCTTCCTTTTTGGATTTCTACTTAATAAATTAAACACTTAAAAGGAAACCTAATGTAGCATTGTGTGTTTGTATTTTTCCCTATAGCCCCTTTTTGAGGTCAGAAGGTCAATATACAACATTAATTGTAATACCAAATATTTATATATTACTTTTGTATTTTAAACTTTTGTGTTTTTTCATATTATTGTGTGTATTGAATAAAAGCTTCAAGCCCTTTATTTAATACAAAAACTATCCATAGGAAGAAAATTCTGTATTTATCTCCATTTCACAGATGAAGAATGTGAGACTTAGGTTAAATAATTAACCCAACATTGCATTTAGTAATAAAATGCTCAGCTGATGTTCAAACTCATGTAAGCTGATTCAAAAGTCCATGCATTCAGTCACTATGATAACTACCTGTCATATATTAATATTAATAAATAATCATACATTGATATTATTTGCTTATAACATAAGATTCCAAAATTTTATGTCTTATTTGCATGAAGCCTACCAATTCATGTTTATAATAGAGGGAGGTACTAAGTTATACTAAGTTTGTAGCTGTTTATATACAATATAATAATTCATTATTCATTCTCATAATTAGTACCCTTAATGTTTTCACATATAAATTAGCTCTTTGACCATATCCTATTAAGTTATAAAAATGTGTAACACTGAGTTGTGGAGATAATATCATTAAAGTTTTTTCAGTCATTGATTTAGTATTTATTGATTTTGATTTATTATACTCAATTTGGCCTAATTTCAGACTTATTCAGTTCATCAGCAATGTAAAATCTGTGATTACAATTTAATATGGTATGTGCTCTGGAATCTGCAATATAGGGATATTGAGGAATGGGAATGAAAATGTTTATGATATATTTTAAGTCATTTATTTTATTTAAAAATGTATTTGATACATTTTAAGTCATTTATTTATTTGGTTCATTTCATCCTCTTAATAAATTTCATATGGACAAAATGTAGCAATATAGCTTTTAGTAGAATATTTAATAGCAATAAAATTCATAGTTAAAATATAATCATATTCTCCATTGTTTATAATTTTTACATTTATGTTATGTGACTTTATTTTTCTAACAAAATTTCATACTTTAATACTTAGTGATTTAAACATGTAACCATAATAGAACATTATTCATATTTTACTCAGAAATATCGAATTACATTCTAAATGACTTTTCTTTTTAATCTTATTATCGTGGTTAAAAAGAGAGAGAGAATGGAATATGATAATGTAATTTTAGGATGGCATAATCCCACTAATATAAAATACATTTGAAAGAAATATAAAGCAGTCAGGATTTCTATCATAAGTGTTACTAGTGGATTAAGCATTTCCATCACTGTGAGGTGGAAACATAAAATGTTTATATTTTTCTCTGATCATTACTCTTTTTGCTATACTATCTTATATATGCCTTAACCACTGGATAGCAGATTTCTGAACAATATCTTAGATGTTGATACTTTGCCATTCTATTATGGCTTTAAATGTGTCCCCAATTTAAAACGTGAATAACATATCCCATTTGAAATTTCCTTGCTCCATTGCCTGCTAAAATTTGTGACTGCAGGATTAGTATAAGTAAAGGTATCCATTGCTCTCTTTCCTTCCTCTGTCCACTGTTCCACATAGTCTGTGAACACTGCACTCCTAAAGGGCTTCTCTTTACTCCTCCAGTTGGAAAGACTGGGACCCCTGAATTGGTACTGTGGCAAAGCAGTGTCTCACTTAGAAGCAGAACACTTCTAAGTAAAATCTATTAGCTTGAGTTGGGGCTGCCTCTTTTTAGAATATGGGTAACTGAATCCTCTTAGACCTTAGTTTGGGAACCTCATTGTTGACTGAGGGGCAATAGGGAAAACCTGCTCAACATACAGATACATAAGTATTTATTACCTTTGTTCCTTCTATGTACAATGAAGAATAATTTTATCTAGAGAACTCACTCACATTACCTTTATCATTCCTACAGTAATCCACACCAAATTCAAGGGGAAAATCTTCTTTGATGTAATTAGTTTTATACCAGGGAAAATGAATTCAGCTGCATAGTGAACCTGGTAATATTCATATATATATATATATATATATATATATATATATATATATATTAATATATATATATATGAGCTACCTCTCTTTCTCACTATTAAATATACAGTTTATTCACCAAACCAGTTAACTAATCCCCAAGCAATACCAGAGGATCCCACTCAGAATATATGAATTTTTAAGTTGATGGGATCAGTAATTCTGCCTAAGCCATTCATTTTCCTTTGCTTGTTATGACTTATCAATGACCAGATCTTTTGGCTTGGGGATTAAATACTCAAGTATGCCTCCTATTGCTCCATCTTTCTTTACATCAAACCTTACACATCCCACTATTGAAAAACAAATTCTCTACAATCTAAACATAAAAGAGAAAAATAATAAGGGAATTTGTAAACTACTTCAATAATTTATCTTCTTTATATTAAATTTTAGATAAAACACAATATTTTGAACTCTTGAAGTCAAAGAAAGCATATCCTATACTTAAATGGATTTTGTCAATTCATTTGTCTATATTGATACAATATATTATGAATCTTTACATCATAACATTAATTTATGTTAACATTTTCATTAAGAAATCCATTCTTTTTTAGATATATTTTGAGCTAAGCTTCCATGGGGCTAGATGTTAATAGGCATTTTTCATTCTTTTCAATTGTTATAGAATGTATAAATATATACATGATTATTATCATCTGTGCAGAGACATAAAAATTTCGATTTTGTTTCTAATGATCACTTGTAAAGATAAAATTATGGCATTAATATTTAAATAAAGTTATATGTTAGTAAGAATAAAATAGAATGTTTGACAAAAGGAAGATATATTTGCTAAAGGGGGTCTTTTTATCTTATTTGTTCCTTGAAAATTGTATGTACATGTTATTTTATTTCATTTTCAACAAGGCGCCATTTATAAATGATAAGATAACATGTAAGTCCCTTTCAACATCTGCGGAGAGCATCTTAGGTTTTTCTGTCCATATTTTCATAAAATCTTAAAAATAGCTGCCATGAAATCAATTTAGAGATACAACCTGGAATGGGATTTTTTCTTTCTATGGACTTGCATTGGTAAATCAGAATGAAAATTATGTAGCTTTAGAAACTATATTGTAGATATGTTTTTTTATAATTAAAAATTGAATCAAGAGTGTATAGCTTTACCAGTATAACTGGTGGCGATATTGCAATCAATTTAATTTGGATTTGGTGGAGAGACATTATAAAATTAGATTCTCTAAGCCAATAGACTATCTGACAAAATGATGGAAGGCACTGACATAGATAATCTTTAGTGGTGTTTAGATTTTGAACCATTGTATATTACTTATGTCATTCTGGAAGTAAAATTAATGAATGATTTTTTTGTCCATTAGCATGAATTTCTGTATTGAATATAAACTGGGTATTCTTATAGCTAAAAGATAAAACTAAATGCTTTATTAATTATTGCACAGGCTAAGCCACTGTAACAAATACTCTAAAATATAGTGGCTTAAACTTACTAAATATATAAGAATCTAGAAGTATGTGGTCTAAATTTGATACAACTCCATGTCAATAAACAGCTTCAATTTATGGGTCTGAAGCTCTACTGTCACTTTCTCCTAGCAAAAGGGGAGGGAAAATTGTCAAAGGAAGCCCAGTTCCAATCCATTAATTAAGTGTCACAATTCATTTCTGTTCACATCCCAGTGGACTTTACTTAAACACATGGCTGTACCAAACTGTAAGTGATGGTAGAATTACAATCTTTGTATTGAGTGGCACAATTGGCTGGTCCCCACAATTTCCAACAAACACTGATGAATTGTGCCCTGGTATCTCTCTTTTTAATATTTTGCATTAAAGTCAAAACATCTCACTCCGCAATTATAGTGCAAGCATTTTTTAAAAACATTTAGATAGGTTAATATAATTTTATAGAGCACTTTTGCATATATTCCTGTATCTACCTCTATAACTTTCTTTACTTGACATTGTAATGTACAATTGAAGGTAGAAAGAGTCATTCCTGTCATGAACTTGGGATCACAGATGGAACATACTGATGCAATGGAAATGCATATAATGGAATAATTATCACGTTATTATAATACTCTATAGCTTTCAGTGTTAATAGAAGTACAGGATTTTCTTTCTAGGCACAGTTCACAGCTGTTAAATATGATCAATTATTAGAAACACTTCTCTTTTTATATTTCACGCATCCATAGCATTATTTAAATATCTCTTAGAATTTCATTTCCTTGCTTAAAATTCTCTTTGAATGTCCTGATCCAGCACTGTCCAATAGAACTTTCTGTAAGGACATAAATGTTCTAAAACTGCACTGCCCAATATGGCAGCTGTGGAAGCTTCTGAGCTCTTGTAATGTGACTAGGGTGACTAAGAAACTGAATCTGTAGTTCTTGTAGTTCTGTAGAACTGACTAAGGAACTGAAACTGTGGCCTGTAGTCACCATGTTAGCGCAGTTAGTCACTCACTACTCCATCTACAAACTTATTTCCACCACGTCTATTTGAATGCATAGTATCACCCCTGAAACATCCTCAAAAGAATTTATCTACTCAACATTTATAATTTTCTCTTTCATTCTTTGGGGAAGAAATTCTGTGTTTTCAGTGTAACTTTCGCTTTAAATACATAATCACTATGTAATACTGAAAACAGTATGTGTCAGGCACTGTTCTGAGCATTTTATCCATAATATATCATTTCACTATCACAAGAAACTTGCATTGTAATTATCACCATTTTATAAATTCATAAACTGACCAACCACAGGTTAATTAATTCTGCCTAGATCAAGTAGTTAGTAAGTAACTGAGCTAGGATGTAAACCCCAGGCAACCTGGCTTCAAATCTCTGGCTCTTGCCCCATTCTTCACTCTATCATTCTGGAAGATGATTTTCATCTGTAGTGCTCTTATTCAAAATGCATCACAGTGGGGCCTTTCTAAAAACTTTATTCATATATGCATAATATCAGAAACTATTGCTTCTGGCAAGAGGTAAGAGAAAAATCAGACAATTTCTCTTCCTTTTCTATCCTATCACATTTCACTGAGCAGCAACTATGTTTGTTAAAAAGATTATCTAGAATGTTTCCTAACTTATCTTTACTAATTTGGCTCTGGGATCTTATTTTATCAGAGAGATATTAAATAAATTAGTAAACACAAGTGATAACGAACAGATGCTATATGTTTGCTCCTATTACTACAAAAGATTATTCAAAAAAATTTTTTTTCCTGGTAAACTAACAGAAAGAATTCTAAAGAATCAGGATCCATTATTTTCAGAGCTATAACATTCAGATTTAACTCAGGTCAATCATCTATAAGTTAAAATTACTTAGAAACATACTGTCCATAATTAAGTAATCTTACCTACTAATATTACAGAATAAGGATACCTGTAGGTGACATGAAATCTGTCATTTTAAGTATGCCCTGGGCCTTTACCAGATTGCTCATAAGATTTCTCATTCTCCAGAGAAATGCAATCTCTCAGAAATAAATGTCTCTGTCAAGTCACAAGTAATATGAGCACATGATTTAAAAAATGTAATGTTTTGGTCTTGTAAGGGATATTTCAGTTTTGTAAAATTGACTTGATTCCTTGTTATTTAAGTTCTCATGGTCATTTTAGGATTTACCTTCTGGACATAAAGGGAAGGTTATGATGCCTTTTAGGGAGGTGGGGGACAGACATTTTTGGGGACCAGGAGAATATTTTTCATATGAAATTCTTTGTCATAAAATGCTAATGTTGGTGTTCTTGTCTTTATGTCTATGCATTCTTTAGCTATGAGGATAACAGACCCTTCATCAAGTAAGAATGACCTGAATGGCTGATAAATCCCGTTTATCAGTGTGGTCCCATGAACCAGCTGTCAGATCAGTGCTGAAAAATCATTAGAGCTTCTGTCATTTACTTTGAGGCAGAAGAGCAAACTGTGCAGGAAAATAACCAGGCACACAACTTCTATGCAAAATAAATATGCTACAGGTGTACTGCCAAGAAAAAGAAATCTGCTTCACCTCTTTTAATTGGAGATCACCTGAATTCGGTGCCACAGTAATAGCAGCTTCATGTGGGACAGACTTGTTTCGCTTTTAGTAGCTTTCTCCTTTCATCGTGATGTGTTCCTCTGTGCTGCATCTGTCATTTCTGTTGTTTGTTTGGACATCATTCATCTAAAATTATTTTTTGATTTAGTAGTTGATCTTCAAAATGACCTATGGGTATGCAGCTACCCAATTGCAATTGATATTAATGAATTTCTTTATTAAATATCCCAAAAATTAAATTTTACAGATGCACTATTATTCCTTTCAGTTTGATACATATCGCTTGATTAATGATCTACTTGTTTATGAATATATATATTTTTTTAATTTCTGAAGCAAAGCTACAAGTCTGTACTAATCAATTAAAAATAAATGCAGATGTTAATATTTGGACATCTTAAAATTACATGTCCTGCAACAATAAGCTTTAAAATGGACATCCAATGGGTGACCTTGCTCTAGACTTTCAGTTTGTTCTTCTGGTGAAGAGTCCTTTGTTTTCATTTTCTCCAATGCCATTTCACTTATTTCTTCATCCTCTTGCTTATATTTTTCTTTAGAAATTGGGCTTATTGCAGTTTATATTATTAACTATTAGGCCCATAATGTGTTTTCTGGTAGATTATAGCTGAATTGAATATTTTATCCTATCATTTTATTTCTAAATCTACATAGCAGTTTGCCTTGATTTAATAGTGATTCTTCCCATTTTTCCTTTTTCCAATGCCTGTAAGACATTGAGAGATTTACCTTGAAAGTTCCTATATTTTTAAATCTAAGTTATAGAATCAAATGTTAACATCTAAGATCTTTTCTAAATTATATAAGCAAACATGCCACATACAATGGCAAGTCTCCTTTAGGTATTCTTTATTCAAGGTTGTTAATGTTTTAAATTAAACATGTTAAATTTAGTGGATATTTAAATCTAAAATAGAGTGGCTGATGCTGTTAAAGAAAAATGGTAAATATTTGAGATTAATTTTAATAAAACTTTAATAACAATTGACTACTCTGAGACCATATCTTTCTTAAGATGTAGTTCTCTCTGAAAACTTTTATAAAACCCAGCTTCAGATTATGGTAAACATATGTGACTTTTTCCCCCCTTCATTTTGCAAAGTTTCAGTCCCCATAAGTATGTCTTCCTTAGACAGTGTAAGTGGAAGATAATAGTCTAGTGAAAAGAAATAATAGTTTACCCTATTCAAGGAAGGTGTGCTGGGAAAGGAAAGAGTGTGTTCATGAGTTTGTAGATGTCTAGTCTGGTTTGGTCGTGTTCTCCTATATACTTACAGAGGAATAGAGAAAGATTTCACTTTCAATTATTGGATTCCAGTCTACTGGAAAGGCTCATCTATGTTGATAGTAAATACAAGACACATAACTACAAATATATGGACTTTTGTCACCTATTTATTACTATTGTGAATGGCAGCTGAGAAGAAACTAGGGGAATGGAGTGAGACTGAGAATTTGTCCTCCATTCTAGACTATTGTGTTCATACCACTCCATCCCCATCCTCAACTTCATTTTCTCCCTTGAGTTTATAGACACTTGAAAGAGATGAAGGTGTCCTGAGCCTTAAGCTTCTGTTCAATAAAGCTGCCAAGTGCCTAATTTCCAAAGTCTAGTCCAATGTAACTTAGAAAACAGCAATCCAAAAGTGAAAAAAACATCACGACGTAGAGTGGAACTTTTTTTTTCCATCCACTTGTTTCACACTTGTTCTACATAACTATAGAGTCAGACAAATAGAACTTTTCACATCTATACATGTATTCCATATACTGGTTCCTTCTGATAAGACTTCTATTTTTGTCAGTAAACACTAAAAATTGTATGGAGAAAGAGGAAATATGGAAAAATGGGGTGAAGTGTATAAGATGAAGCACAAGGAGACAGTCCAGTCAAACAAATGGTATTATACCAATGAAAGCAGTGGAAACTAACATAGCTTTATAGACTTTTTTCTCCCTTGCCATTCACCATAATTACATCTCCATATCATTTGCATATGTGCTACAAATACATGAATACTTTAATAGTACCAATCTGCTTTTGCTTAACTGAATTTCTGTGTTCATAACATATTCACATATATCTCCTGAAACTTGAAAACTTGTAGTCCCCATTAAAACTTTAAAGTACTTATGCCACTTGTCTTACATTTTCTGTCAATAAAACTACTTCAACATATTTTCAGTGTCAGTTTTGTTGATATGATATGATTGTTATTTAAAGACCATTTATTTGATAACCCTTAATTTTCTCTTCTCTTGACAGGTCATGGGTTATAGGTGCAATAGCTCTTCTCTGCCTCTTAGGATTGACCTGGGCCTTTGGACTCATGTATATTAATGAAAGCACAGTCATCATGGCATATCTCTTCACCATTTTCAATTCTCTACAGGGAATGTTTATATTCATTTTCCATTGTGTCCTGCAAAAGAAGGTAAGCTAGACTTCTCTAGTCAACAATAAATGGCATATATCTCATGATAGCAAAGTAACAATAATAAAAATCATTCTTGAGATGTTTGTTTCTAACAAATATATTACTTTGTTGATTTAATTTTTAAAATAGTAAAGATAAAACAGACACCAAATATAAGCATACTAGTTGGTAAATGTGTTTAACAGAAAAAACAAAATCAAAATATTTTCTGACTTGACATTGCACAAAAATTATATTCTTGTAGACTAGAGCTTATAGTCTTTAATATTTTTATTTGGCAGATGCATGAAAGTTGTGTATTAGAAGTAGCTTTTCTAAGATGTTATGGAGACATGATACATACACACACATATACACGGCATGGCATAGGAAACATATTTTCAGGTTCTTTAAAAAATAGTTTTTACATACCAGAAAGTATAAATGTCTAAACATTTTATGATAAAGTAACATTTATATTTTTTGAATGAATGATGAAGTACTTAGTAATGGTCTTTGTACTTCTCTTCTTTAAAAGCATCTTTTATAAAATCTATGAGTTGGGTAATTAGAATGCAATATTTAACTTTTATACTTGTATATTTTCGTGATTTTTCATATCTACAAGAATATAAAATATTTATTTGCTTTTTTTTTTAATCTCAAGATTGATTTTCTCATCTTATGCTCTTTAACTCTATGAAAAATGTGGTACTTATAGTTTTGATCACATAGACCCCTGAGCCAAGACTGCCTGGGCCTGAATCCTGGTTCCTCCACTTAAAAGCTTATGGGACTTTGGGCAAGTTAATTAACCTTTCATGCCCCATTTTCCTCATGTGTAACATAGAGGTAATAAAAATAATTATGAGATACTGAGAGGTGGCTCTGAAAATGAAATGGCAAAATGTGATTTTTTTCTGAAAAACAAGAAGACCTATTTTTTTTCCCCTTTGGAAAACAAAGAAAATAAAAAGAAATATATATATTTCTTTTTTGGTTAGTGAAACTAACCAAAGTTTTTGGTTAGTGAAACTGATGGGATATAAAATAAAAGTTGAGTAAGGTGTCCGCTTTTTTTCTATTTCAATTTTATGTGATGGTAGGGAATCAAATATATGTTGACATTATTATAAGTACAAGCTAGAATAGTAATGATGACTCAAGCCTATAAATTAAGGTTACAGGAAAATAAGAGGTTATATCAGAATGGATGAATCTTCCCAAATACTTAGTGTACACAACCCCCAAACTGTGGTTGCTGAACCCAATAAGTGTTTTTTTGTTTTACTCATGGCCGCTTGATGGAATGTGACCCATGGAGGGACACAGGCTGATGAAGGTTCAACCAAACTCAATGTATGATTTGCATTCGCCTTGGGTGTTCACATTCACAAGCAGTCTGAGAAAGAGAGAGAGGGTCTTGTGTAAAAGGTCTGAAAAAGGCTCACATCACTTCTCACTTTCCATTAAATAGGACACGATTAGTGGTACCATGTAAACAGCAAGGAAGACTGGGAAACATAGTCTAGGTTATTAATTCCAAGAAGATAAGAAATTGAGTGCTGCAAACAACTTGTGATCTACCACACTTGATGAGCATAAAGAATACAAGACATGCGAATGATGAGTAGCAATAGAGATAGAAGGAAGGGAGTGTCTGAGGAGAATCAGAATCAAGATGATACACTGAATTAAAGAAAGGAGAAAATGTCCAGAAGTTGACAGTGGTCAGTATTGTAAAACACTTCAGAGAAGCCAGAGAGACTAAGCACATGAGAAAGATTTCTACATTTTGCTAGAAGAAAGCCATAACTGATTGTCAAGAGATATACATGTAGAAAGATGGGTTGAAATGAGGAGGTTAAGGAAAAAGGTAGCATGTCCATGTAAATAGGAAATATCAGGATATCATGATCAGTTATAACATTTTCAAATATAGTGATCCAGAATTACCCATTATCTTTATTTTATATATTAGCTGGAAATTTAGACTAACAAAATTTTACACTTTAATGTTAATATAGAAATTTTCTACAGAGCAGAAAATATTTTTTGTACTTTATATATTAACTATTTTGGTTTTGAGTATTTTTTATTAGCCAATGCCTATTAGAATTTTCCCACTTATTTTTATTATTTTTCTAGTCTTACAAATACACATCGCTGGTATAACTACAAAATGCATTTGATATTGAGGAAGAGATACTGAACCTCAAGATTGAAAAATGAGTCTAGAGTTTTTAGTATGTTTAGCATAACTGAAATTTTTAAAAATATGTCATCAAACTCAATTTTGTGAATCACTATAGAATAGAGTTCAGCAAACTACATATCATAAGCCAGATTTATCCATCTGGCTTTAATCTTTATGGCAAGTCAGCCAAAAATGATTTTTATATTTTTAAATGGTTACATTTAAAATTTTAAATAGGTACACATACAATATCCGTGGTTTTGCCTCTTGGCTCACAAAGCCTAAAATATTGACTATCTGACCCTCCATGAAAAAAAATTGCCAAGCCCTTATTAGAAGCTTACTTTTGTGATTTATAATCACAAGTAATACCATATTGTTCTTTTATCCATTCTGTGTTTTGAACTTTTCAATTTTGGTGGCATTTTTATTGGTGTCAAGAACATGGCCCAAATCAGCAAATATAGAAAACATTGAATTATCATTGGCTTTTTATTTTTTCCTACAATAAAATATCAGGTATTTCTTTGTGAAATTGCAGGAATAGTCTTAGGAGATATTTCTTGTATTCTTTTTGTTAATTGAGATATGACATTCTGTAGGATTAAGGTGTACAGGGCAATGATTTGATATACGCAGATATTGTAAAATGATTATCACCATAGTGTTAGCTAATATCTTTGTCACCTCACATAATTACTATTTCTTTAATGTGGTGAGAACATTTAAGATATCTCTTAGCAACTTTCGAGTATATGATACAGTATTGTTAACTGGAATCGTCATCCTGTACATTAGGTCCCCAGAACTTTTTCATCTTATAGCTTGAATTTTATACATTTTGACCAACGTTTCTTCATTTCCCCACCCCAAACCTCGGGTAACCACCATTTTTTTTCTGTTTCTATGAGTTTGGCTTTTTTAGATTCCACATATAAGTGATATCATATAGTATTTTGTTTCTCCATCTGACTTTTTTCACTTAGCATAATGCCCTCAGATCTATCCATGTTGTCGAAAATGGCAGGATTTCCTTCTCTCTCATGGCTGAAAAAAAACTCCATTGCATATATGTATTACATTTTTTTATCCATTCATTCATTTCTGGACACCGGTTGTTTCCATATCTTGGCTATTGTGAATAATGCTTCAGTGGACATGGGAATGCAGATATCTCTGTGAGATCCTGAGTTCAATTCCTTTGGATGTATACCCAGAGGTGGGATTGCTAGATCATATAGTGGTTCTATTTGTAATTGTTTGAGGAGCCTCCAGTGTTTTCCATAGTGACTGTACCAGTTTATGTTCCCACCAAACAGCGCGCAAGGGA
>NW_017732478.1:284870-331052 GCF_001890085.2 Hipposideros armiger | reverse complement strand
CTTCTTCTTCTTCTTCTCTCTCTCTCCCTCCCCCTTCTCTCCCCCCGCCCCCCAAAAATATTTGTTTAGTTTTATATCACTTCATTAAAAGACACATTTTCTTCTGAAAAGAAAAATATCCTTGTTGAGGATATTAGGCAAAACAAGTAGGATGTAAGTTATGATTGAAGTTTAGGTTCCTGGAGATGCTTCATAAACTCAGTACAAATTACTAAACTGTAATTGACAATGCTTACCTTTGGGTAGAGATTAGTTTAAGCTTTCTCAAATCTAATTAAAACATCTTTTCTTATTTTTTCCAGATACAGGGAAGAAAATAACCTAATAGATTACTTTAGTAATAAGATTAATAACATATAATGCCTACATGATCATATTTTAATGATAGAAATGTGGCATCTTACAGAATTTTCTGATCACAGAGCACCTATGAGATTTGGATTTCTTCACATAAGGAACATTGCTTAGCCTTTTTAGTCTTTCAGTTTACTTTTATTACTAAATCTGTTTCAATATTCTTATCTGTAAATGTAGGTAGTGTTTATTTCCCAGAGTCATTTTGAGGAATAGGCCTAGCACAATTTCTGGTAATTAGTCATTAAAAGTTAAAAGGTTTTTTAATCCATCCTTCCAAACTTATACATATCTTGGACACATATGCAAGTGGGTACAGACTTAGTTCTTTTAAAAAATAAGCATAATATGAATTGGCTTGTATACACTGAATAAAAGTAGTTACTTCTAATTATTGATAAAGGTAACATGGAAGAGATTGTTTGGAAAACAGATCAATATAATTTTAATGTATATTAAAAATATGAAATTTGGCATTCCAGGTCAGAGACAGGTCTCGAAGGTTAACACATCATGCCTCTATTTTCGTCACACTGTCCTGAACACCTGGAATGCCTTTTTCTCTTTTGTCTGTTCTTTTTTTCAACATCACCCTCTAAACAGACTAATTCCAACCTATCTTTTGAAGATTCTTTAAGAAGTCCTTTCTAAGAGGCCTTCCTTTGTCCCCCTACCTACTTCCAGCAAGTGCCCTCTTTGACTCACCTGACTCTGTATCATTTTTCCAATCACATTATAATCATTCATTAGTGTGAGATCTTCACACAAGCCTGAATATATTCTGCCTCTGAATCTGCTACATCTTTGATGCAATGAACTTTACAATATTAAGATGTAATGTTTTAGTTTTTGAATACAAATTTTAAAGTATCATTCACACACCTCTTTTTTTGCTTTTGATTCTAAACAACATTTCTCAAAAAAGTACATATTTATAACTTTGTTTTAAGTAAAATTACATTGGAATATTACTTTTTCACAGTTGTAGAAAGTATGAGCTCATGTAAAGTTGATGTAAAAAACTAAGAATAAGAAATATGCAGTGTTATTTCATAATGAATGTGAATTTGTGAATGTATAACCAGTAAGATGTGCCAGGATGTGTTTTTAGTTAATGAAAACATAGTTATGGACTATTGTTGTTGATGTTGATACTGGAGGTATGATTTAGGGCAGTTACTGTTTGTTTATTTTTTTATGTCTTGTTTTATTAAATAGGCAGTAATAAAAATTTTAAACCTGATAAAAGTTTTCCCAAAAGCAGTTGATATAGTTTTCTGCTTGAAAAACATCTACAAAAAAAATGTTTATCTCCTTTTTTCTTGTGATTTTATACTGTAACCAGGATTAAGAATTTAATCAGCAAGGCCGTAAAAAAAAAAGCAATAGCATTTCTCTATGATTATTGAATATACTATTTTGAGGAAATAAATTTTGAATTTTATATTCTGAAGTTGCAAATTTGATCTCTTTTAAGAGAAATAAACTTCAAAGAAATATAGAGTTAAAAGAAATGCTTAGATCAACATTCTTCATTTCAGTCTTTAAATATTCTCTCTCTGTATCCCTCCCTTTCTCCATCCATTCTTCTTTCTGTAACTTCCTCAGTAGACTGTGTCTAAAGACAATTGCACCAATAGTGTATTTCACATCAACTTTATGGAACTAAAAATAGTGTCTTTAAGAGTCTTACGTTTTTGTTCTTTGAACATCATTATGGCATGATTGGAAGTGTGTGTGTGTGTGTGTGTGTGTGTGTGTGTGTGTGTTTTAAAAGGTTCTAATTATGCAAAATTTCAAACTTAATGGTATGAATATGATTATTTTATATTGTAACAATATGCTGAACAGACTTTCTTGTAGGACAAAGAAATAATTATATTAGTTATGTAAACATGAAACTCATATATTTTATACTATAGTTCCTAGCTGAAATAAATTCCTTGCTAACAGAAGTTAATATTTAATTGGCTAGGTACGAAAAGAGTACGGGAAATGCCTGCGAACACATTGTTGTAGTGGCAAAAGTACAGAGAGTTCCATTGGCTCAGGGAAAACATCTGGTTCTCGAACTCCTGGACGCTACTCTACAGGCTCACAGGTAAACAACATCTGTTAATTAAAGTAAAATGTATATTGCCTATGTTTTGTTATGGGTTGCTGTCCTTTCTTAATCAGCTCTATTTTTATCACGAGTGTTTAATACATCACATTTGTTGTTATTTTACTGTGTCTCAAATGGTAATGATTATGACAGAAACTTAAGAAACCAAACTGCAATAAAATCATGAAATGTAGGGTCTAAATTTGCATAATGATTTCAGATTGGTTCAGTTGAATGAGTATAGAAGTGAGGAAAGAAATTTGGCACTTCTCCTAAAATTCTAAGAAAGTGATATTTTATATATTTGATTCTTGAGCTAATTGGTTCTTTTAACCTGTATAATAATTCTCTACCACATACAGACAATAGTTACTTATTTAATGGTATGTTTCATTAAAACAGAGCTCATACCATATTGTATGATGATTAGTTAAAGAACAAGCCAGGGCAGTGAAGGATACCAAACAGCATTATTGAGTCAACTAGTCTAAGTGCTTCCCCCATCAGCCCAGCACTAGCTATCATAGTGCATCATTCCTCACCAGGGAAACTGTCAACTTTTAGGTACATGTTAGCCATTTTTCCCAGGCAACAGTGTCAGTCTAAAGATTATTATGTAGAAATTTCAGCAATTTCAGGATGCTAAAATGAGCCAGTCAACTAAAAGACATAGGATTATGTAGGTCATGAGTGAGTTTGGGTGCAGACTAGCAGACTAATAATTTTAAGATTGCGTTAATTCAGTGGGGAAAAACAATTGTGTTTCCAGTATTGTCAACTGAACTTTTTTGAGGAAAACTTTAATTTAAATTGATAAAGTTATAAATCAAGAACTTAGTTATTTCTTAACTCTGTTAGCTCAGCCCATAAATCTAATTATTTTTGGTAAATTTGGTAATTTTATATACATAACAAAGACCGCTTCATTTGTTCTTTGATTACTTCTTAATTGGCTTGTAAACTTAACATTAAATTCTGCTAAACAATCCATTCATATGCTTAGAAAATTAAATATCCTTGTAATATTTAAATATCATTTACATATGTAATATATCTGATTCTCTCAAACACATCTACTGTCAGACAGGACAGTGATACACACCTAACTAGCACTTGAACATCTCATAATTCAAAGGTAATTTACAGTGTTCTCATAAACAAACACTTTCCTCAAACTAGTGGAATTATCTTTTATCTTGCAAATAAATCCACATATCTAATATTTTCAACTAAATATTTTAAAACTAAAATATAACTGTCAAGCCTATGAGGCTATCTTATTGCTTAAGTTAACCACAAATTATTATAATTGTGAAACTTATTCCTATATATGATACATAATTATTCATAATTTAAATTTGATTTATTTTATTATTCCTATTCCTTACTGAGGTTGCAGTGTTGCAAATTGGGGGAACAGATGTATGAATTGTGTGGGCTGAGATTTCTGAGTTTAGGACTACTAAATTTGCCAACTAGAAATCTGAAGTCTCACATAAGAGTGGGAGCACACCCAACTGATGCTTTCAGCATGAGCATCTTATCATTCATGCCCTTATTTTCAACCTAATAATTTTTACCTCCTTTTTTATAATAATATTTTCTACAACTTTTAAATTGAAATTGCTAAGATTCTGTATGTCATCCAGTGATTAGTTCCTGTGTGCTCTTCATTTAACGGAGCTCATAAACCATCACCTTGTAGTAATTTTATTGAAATGTGCCATTAATGAAACAATTATATTTGGGAGTTTCATTTATTATGTTACAACAGAGTTGTGCAGTGTTTAGCAATACTTCTAAGCTACAACACAGGACAGTGCAGCTTAATAGAATAATCCTAAACTTGGTGGGTGGGTAGACTTCAGTTTGAATTTTAGCTTTGCCATGTACCTGCTGTGACACAGAACAAGTTGCTTAATTTCATCGACCCTCACTTTTTTCATTTGTATAGTGATGGTAATAATACTGATTTCTTATGTTGTTAGTAAGATTGACATAATGTATACAATATACTTAAAACAAATTGTGTGTGTTCAATAAATTGGAGCAGCTACCATTAGTGTCTCTCTCTCTCTCTATATATATATATATGTGTATATATATATATATATATATAGACACTTTATGTGTGTGTGTCTGTGTGTGTGTGTGTGTATAAAGCTGAATCATATTGTATTTTTACATTTATAGTTGTAGCATCACAATTCTAATCTTGAGGGGAGGAAACTTTACACTGTTTTTATTCTTAATGTAATACTTATCATGATTAACTATGACAATTCAATCCTACATAAAGTGATAATTACTTAAATCCAGTATGTTTAGGTAAGAGTAATAAATGTATTTCATATTAAATATGACCTTTCATAACCAAAGTCTAAAATACTCTTAATTATTAAGGTAAAATTTGGGGAGTATGGTTGTCTTTTTAACATGAGAGAACTAGAATAACAATCTACATTTTTTATGTTTTATTGACAACTATTTTCTCCTGTGTAACGCCAAGCAGTCTTCTAAGCTCTGGAGATTCAGTGGTTCAATGTAGAGAACCAAATATGGTGATGTGATATAGAAAGTCCCAGTGGCTATTTATATTAAGTGCTGGAGAAAGACAATTTTAGAAGATGATTTTTATGCCAAGAATCTGAATGACAAAAAGGAAATTCAGGGGAAGAGAATTTTCAGTGACAAAACATCAAATGTGAAGCCCTTAAGGTAGGAGAGAACTTGCAAATTCCAGAATAGAAAGAATGCCATTGGCTAAAGTGAGTGAGAGTGTAAATTGAATATAAAGTCAGAAGAGAAGGCTAAAGACAGATCCATGGGTATTTGTAAAAGTATGTGAGTTTAAATATTATCTTGATTATTTTAGAAACATAATGGGATAATTTAGAAAAGGAAGTGACAGAATATTATCCACATGTAGCGGAAATCATGGCTACTATGTAGATCATGGAAAGGCATGATTTACAAAACTAAAAAGTGAAAATCCTATCTACCTGCTGAAACCCTCTCTATACTTACTACCTGGCTAATCACTTAGAAAATGTTGGTAATACCCATATAGTCACACAAACATGTGTTCACAGAGATGTGTTATAGGATTGGAGAGAGAGAGAGAATAAAAATTATTGACTGAGAGCCGGCCGAGTGGCACATTGGTTAAGAGCTGGCTTGGGACGCCAGCTCTGAGCAGCAGGGCCCTGGTTCGGATCCCACATGAGGATCAGTGACACTGCACTCTACAGCTAAGATGGTGACCAGCAGCTTGACCTGGAGCTGGGCTGCCATGAGTCGCCGTCGCCAGCATAGGCTGGAGCGCCTGCTGCAATGGGCTGCCATAAGCTACCATGCATGGCCGGCAGCCAGTGTGAGTGGCCCACAGCTGGTGTGAACTGCCAAGAATCGCTGTGAGCATCTGTCCAGAGGCCAGCGACTGATCTGCCTTAACCCGGGAAGAGCGCAATGACAATACCAACATGGGCCAATAAAGCGACATCCTCCACAACTAGACCGAAAAACAAAAGGACAGCAACTTGTCTGTTCCCCTCCCCCGGATTCCCCAGCGCTGTTCCCCTCCCCCAATTCCCTAATAAAATCTTTAAAAAGAAAATATTGACTGAGGTATTATCCTTCCCACTTTGACTTTCCTTTAATTGTTCTGCCATTTATCTTTTTTTTTTTGGCTTTATTGGATTTTTAGATGTATTAACTTTTAGTGTATGATATTTGACACGTAAAAGAATGTATGCAACATCTATTAAATTATGAAGCATAGTAATAAAATGAACGCTTGTGAACTCAACATCCAACTTAGGAAATAGAATGTTTGCCATATTATTGTCCCTTCTTGAGACCCCTCCCTCATGAATCTCTATGCATCTTGACCAGTGACAACCTTCTAACTTTCGTTCTTCATTTCCTTGACTTATTCTAATAGTTTTCCACCCCCTAAAAAAATGCTGTTTAGTATGCCTTTTAAAAAAATGTTTTTTTTTTAATGGGATCTTACGGTATGTAGTCTTCTGTGACTTGCTTTTCTCACACCCATATTCTGAGGCTCATCCTGATTCAATCCACAAACTTGAAAGTTTGGGCTCTGTGCCACATATATACTTTTTCTTCTGCCTGCAATACTTTTCCCTCTTCTCCTTTTCCTATTCAACTATTATTTGATATAGTAGAGTGAGCTGTTAACCTTCTAGATCAGGAGCCAAATGACTGAGTTCAAACACTGGTTATGTCACTTTCTAGGTCTGTGACATTGAACATGTTAATTAACCTCTGAACCTCAGTTTCCTAATGAATCAAAGAGTAACTACCTCAGGGAGTTCTTGTGAGATTTCAGTGAGTGAATACATGAAAAATACATAGTATAGAACCTAGAACACAGAAAGAATTAATGGCTATATATTATATATTATATATACATAAGTATATTTACCATATACCGGGCATTATTTCAGGTGTATGATACATCATGAACAATAAAGACAGAAACTTTGTTGTTGTAGGCCCTCAAATATAATGTAGATATTATACTTTAAATATAAATATAAGAAATAAATACATTATTATGGGTGTATTATAGAAAATGATAATGTCTATGGGAGGTAATAGTAGAGTTGGGTGCGTGGAATACAATTCTAAATAAGGCAGTCAAGTTAGGTCTCTTTAAGGAGGAAATATTTGAGCAAAACCTTAAAATTGATGAAAGAGTTACCCATACCTATGTCTGGGGGAAGAGCACTCCAGGCAGAGGAAACAAGTGTACCAAACCCTAAGACAGAGACATGCTTGCCATGTTAAGGAAAGGCTAGGGAACAGGTGTGGCTAGCCCAGGTAGGAGAGACTACTAATAGAAGATGAGATAATGGGGGTAGCTCATATAAATGTCACCCAATAAGATCACAATTCCATCAACTCTCAGTTCATATGTCACTTCTTCAGTGCAGTGTTCTCAGAGTTTCTAGACAAAGACATTTCCCCTTATTGTGCACTTTCTAAATTATTTTTTGGTTATGTAGTATAACAAACATTCACAAAAGTGTGCAAAACTTAAGTGAGTGGAACAGTGAATTATCACCCCTCCTCAGCTCAAACAATAGAATATTAGGAATATCTCAGACACTCTTTGAGCCCTTCTCAATTACTCACCTCCAAACATAACTACTCTCAACTTTCAACACTACATTTTGTTTTGCGCATGTTTGACACTTATTCGTATGAAATCATCCAGAACATTTTGTTATTGTTCTTTTTTTTTCTTTCCTTGGACATCTATGTTGCTGCAAGGGGCTATGTTGCTTTTTCATTTCATTGCTGTATATTATTCTATATGTTATTCATCCACTCTAATTGATAGTCATTTGGATTGTTTATAGTTTTGAGTTATAATAATTAATGTTTCTATGGAAATTTGTGGGCACATTATTATGCTTTTGCATTTAACTTTTGTGATAGTTTGATTTCTCAGTTACTAGTCTAGCAGCTCCGTGAAGGCAAAGACATCTTCTGTTTTCATCTCCCCTTTGTATTTCCTAGGTTAGTATTTGTCATATAGGTAGAGGGTAATTAATATTTTTCATTAATTTAAAAATGTGAAAGATCTGTTCCCAATATTTCAATCTGAAGCTTTGAAGTATTCTTTAATAGAAACATTCTCAAGTTCTCAGGGTCTATAATCCTGCACCAGATTTCTTATTGTGCTTTTGTTTATTAGTTTTACTCTGTGTGTGTGTGTGTGTGTGTGTGTACATGTGTGTGTTTGCGGACCTATATGACAATATAGACAATATTTCTGAAGGATAAACATGTCCCAAGATTCCTTAAAACAATTTTAAGTTTAGGTACTACTATTATTCAAGGAGTTCAGATATATGTGGAATGTAACCCACTTGTGAACATGGTTTCACTATTAGTACTAGTAATAGCTCTTATAACTATTTCATCCTTGGAAATTTTCTGAAAATGTTTTGTTTTTTCCTCACAAGATTCTTAATACACTTTTGTTCCCTAACTCAATAAAATAGCAAAACAGAATAAACAAAAAAAAAAACCGCAACATGGAAAAATATTACACTGCTTTCTTGAATTGTCCAGCACTTAGAATATTGAATTTGAGAATATAAGATGTAAAAATTTTCAGTTCTCTATAAACCTTCATACTATGAAGCAATTAATAAGGGTTCATCAACTTCCTTTCTTTCTTTCAAAAGAAAGAAAAGTCAAGGTAATATGTAACCTATAAAATTACATTGGTCTTCTTAAAAAATCATGAAAATGTTAATTATGTTCAGTAGCATTTTAGTAATTTTCTATTCTCTTTTCTTACCAAATTCTTTCTTGAAAGATTCTGCATTCTTGAACTAAATATTTGGTTAATAAAACTGATAATTGAATGCATATAAAATATTCCTTTCCCTTTGAAGTTGCAATGAAAATAATTTGTTTTACCTTGGAAACTAAAATTGTTAAATCCTAACTGTCCCGAATACACTTCTCTATATCTTCAACATGTTTAAATTGCTATAGTTATATTTACTCTTTTTTATAATTATAATTGTTTGGGTATAGGCATTTACATTAAGTATATATTAGAAATATACTTAATGACAACCAATTATTATCGTTAATTTAGTTTCTGATGTTCTCATGCTCTTGTACTGCAACCACATAAAAGCTGTGTATTTGCCAGATGCCAGAAACAAAGTTCTCATGTGATTAAGAAAGACAAAGAATGATTTTAGTGAAAATTCAGTGTTTGGTGAGTTAATTTCCTTTTCTTTCTCCCCCTTCAAGAGCCGAATTCGTAGAATGTGGAATGACACGGTACGAAAGCAGTCAGAGTCTTCCTTCATTACTGGAGATATAAACAGTTCAGCATCACTCAACAGAGGTAATTGGAAATGATTTTTCATATGCATTACTTTTGTGATTCCTTTAAGAAGTTCTTAAACGCACTGCTATATTTGCCACTTCTGGACCTTATTCCATATGATAGCATATTACAAGGAAATAAAACCTGGTTGAATTCAGCTGCGTCTTCCATTATTCATAAGCCTTTTTTTTTTTTTTTTGAATCCTGAATTTTCAGGAAATCTTTTCTGAAAGGAAGTTCGAAAACAAGAACTTTCTTTTTCTAGTCATCTACCATGGCTATAAACTGGTGAGGTGTCAGGCCTCATTGGAAGCAGTGAAAATGGGCAATTATGTGGCTATATAGTCAGCTAAGTATCATAGAATTCCACATTTCCCAGGTATAGAGCAATTTCATAATCTTTGTGGAAGTAAAAAATACTAATACATACTTAAGGCAGCCTGTTTATTTTGGGGAAAAAATCACATCTAATCTTAACATCTGAAAGACTTCTCTGGATAATATTGGTTATTTAAAAAACTAGGAAAAAAATATTTTAAATATGTATATATGTATATTTTATGATTCTTTTGTGAATGTGTGCTTCTGGTTAAAATGTTCTTAGGTCATGATTTAGATTTTTTACATGAAGTTTCCTTAATCTACTGGTTTGTTTGTGGTTGATTTATTGTTATTATTATTCTCTCTCCCTCTCTCATTAGAATTAAATTGACTGCAGTAAAAAATGAGTAGATGCAACATTGTGGAGAGCTAGAATACACTACAGTCAGTGCTGGAAAATACTTAGAAAACAGTATTGTTTTATTTGGGAAGGTGGCTTCCAATCACATCACACTATCCTAAGAGAGACATTTTTGATGCATACATTCAGAAGTTATTTTTATGATCAACACTGATATTTTTTTCTTACACCCAAAGTACAATTATTAGTTTGTTCTAAACCTATTTCTCTCAGCTTTCTGTTCTATTAAATGCCACTTAGAAACAATTTAACAATTATGGCTTATGATTAAGAAAGGTTCAGTTGCTGGTCCTCTTAATTACTTTTACTCAAGTTGCATCCTGTTTATATAAGAGCAGTTAGGGCATACAATGTCCAGGTTGAATTTGACTTAGGGACCCATGTTATATATAATCTTAATTGACTTCGATATGTTATTTGGGGCACTGATATAGTAACAATCATATAGTGATGATACTAAATTGTCTACATCATTTTTGCATAAGTAGGAACAGGAAGTGCAAATATTCCTTCAAATATGAAGAAAATACGTTAAAATAAAACAGTTACCTTCTTGTATTTTGTCTTATTATTAATAGGTTTTTATTTGCTGGAGTATATTGACTGATATAATATATCTCAAGTATTTTTCTCTCTTTAATTTTAATGGTTAATTTGTGAAATTTTATTTAAATATGAGTATTCTAACTTTTTTATATACTTTCCAACTTATGCAGGACAAATTATTTACAAATGCCTCCAAAGCTTAGGAACTAATTTACTTACATAGTGACAGATTTTCTTTAATCTTCAAAATAATCCAATATGTGGAAAATTTACATTATGCTCCCCAAAAAAAAACTATCCTTATTAATAGTATTTATTATTAGAAGCATCTTACATCTAATGATCACAGGAACCACCAAATAATTGTTGTCTAAACAAAAGGTGAGATAATTGATTTTAATGATGCAATGTTTATTTGCCTACTGTGAAGATGAATAAAATACATACAATTATTATTTTGTCTAGCATTATGATCTAAATTTATGTGAAAATAATACGGTATGTAATTTTAAGTAAAAACCCTCATTTTAGGGTCAATCACATTATATAATATTGCTTAGCCCTTTTTCATTCCCTCTCAAGAATTTCATCAACTTGGAATATGGAATATGTAGATGACTGAGTCAATTTGAAATATATTTAAAGAAAATAGTATTTTATATTGGCTGTTCACATGTTTAAATATATTTTTTAAATCTTTAGTTTTAAAAGATATTTCTTAAAGTTAGTTATTGAAGAAAGTAATAAATTTCTCATGACATCCAATAAGTTACTTTAATGACGACTTTGGGAAAAGGTTAAATTGAATTGATGTTTTGAAGTGTGTCCAGGCAGTGGTCTCTTTCTTCAGGATATATGTTCTTCCTTTCACTCAGTGACTTTAATGGCAGTAGACGACGTCGTGATCTTCTTGATTTCCTGTATTAATTTTCCAGTCCCCCAAGTCAGTTAGAAAGTCCTTGTTTTATTCTCGTCTCATTATTTTTTTATCTTACATGAGCGGAATACTTTAACATTTTATTTCTTCATATTATATCTCTGAAGATAGTCTTTAACCTCCTTCTTTAATCTTGTCTTATTCCCCAGGGTCCTATCTTCCCTGCATTCAGGCGTGTGTATCATATTTAGGTAGGTGGCATCAAAGATTCACCTTTCCAGATAAACACTTCAGTCACATCAGCTATGTTATTATTCACCTCTGTTTATTCAAAAGATTATATTCTGTTATTAAATAAAATGTCACGTACTGCATCTTTACATCTTCATATATTCTAACTTCCCATTCATTCTTAGTTTCTTAGCGCTAGCATTTTTTTAACTCCAATTCCATTTTTCTTTCTTTCTGAGTTAGATATATTAAATCTCTTCATCTTTACAGTAGCCCGGCCCTTGAAAACTACAAGAAGTTGTCAAAAATTAGTCTTATTTTCACGTTAGGTTTTCTTTCTTATTCATATCACTGCCCAATTCATCCAAAGAATTATTAATTTAAAATTCTGTATGTCTTATCATCTATTCTTCCAAATAAGAATCCATCATTATCATCTTTGAGATCCATTAAGAATAAAGTATCTATCATACAGTGCAGAAAACTTTCTCATTTTTTTTTCCAAACCATCTCTAATATTCTGTTCTTGAACAAACTTGTTACATCCAATGTATGAGATTAGCTGTCTAAATTTTCCAGTGTGATAAACTCAATTACTGCTGGAATTTTACTCCTTGGAATACTGTGAGACCTTCAGAGATTTATTGATAATTTGCAACTCGTATAATCATTCTTATATATTCTCTTTGGGATTTTGTTATTTGATGACCTCATCTCTTAAAAAGCTTCCCTTACATTTGCCCTTTCAATATCTATATTTATGAAGATGTTTTCCAAGTGTTCCCTATACCTTTTTAAATATTTTCCCTCCACCAGCATGTTTGCTACAATGCTATACACTCACAGAAATTCAAAATTCCTTGAGGCTAAACCCCAAGTCTACTATCAAGTGAACTTCTCCCATGCCACTGTATACAAAGGTTAGAAGGAGCTTTTTGAGAGCCCTAAGGTGATGCTTGACTATGGAGAGTTTCAAGGAAGGTTAACTCAGATCCAAACCCAAGTTTTCACACACCGCACAGGAGGGCTAATTCATTTGTTTATTTAAATATTTACCATTTTCACATACCGTGAAGTTAGTCCTCAATCACTGAACTGCTCCCAGGTCTTAGAAATCTAATCTAAATTTCTAATAGTAGCCCTAACTTCCTGGTAGTGGTAGAAATAATTTGTACGTAGAATAATCTTTCCCACCTGTATCTCCTACCCACAGTCTCTGCTGGCCAAACCTCATCTTGAACAGTTTAGATTAACAATGCCCCTAAAACTTGAGTTGGAGCCAAAAATGAAACATTTGATGAGAAGTCTCTCTGGTAGTTCAATTAATTCGGTAAATGTTAAACACTTACATGCTTTTTGTAGATCTATAAAGTAATTGAGATACTTTCTAAAATTAGATTTATTAGGCTTTATTTCATCATGAATAATAAAATTGCAGTACCCATTTTTGTTTTTATTTAATTACTTGGATTGACATCAGAAATTTCAGTTTAAAATCAAGTCTTTCTAGGTAGCTGCTACCAATATGGTATGGTTGTGTGAATTACAAAAAGGTGCTCCCTACCCGCACCCCAGCTGTGGAGTTATTGCAAAAATGTGCCCCATCTGAGTGGCATAGTTAACAAAAAGTCTTTTTTTTTTTCTTTTGGAACAATAGGTTGGCTTGGCTAACATCATGGGTTTTATTTACCCTTACCTCCCATCCTCCATCTTATCAACCTCCCACACAATGCAATTTAGATTTCGTACATGAAGATCTGACCACTAATCCTATATTTATGTAAGCCAAATATTCATGCCCATAGATTCTCCTTTCAAGGTTCAGAGTTGTATTAATTCTCAGTAAATTTATATAATCAGTAAAATTATGATGGCCTTTTCATAAATATTAAGGCTAAGCTTTGACTCTCAGTGGTGCAACTACTTACTGAAAGGCGACCCCACCTGATAGGAGTGTTGTGGATACAAAAGGAATAGGCACCATCAAATAGAAATTTGCAAGTAGTTGACAAACTCATTGCAGTTTTGTACAGTTATTTTGAGAATGGAGTTTTAATCTATTTAACCAAGTCTCATTTGATAAATCACTTAACTTCTCAGTGTTGATGTAATAGGGATGTAAATAGTCAGGAGACCTTGAGAATACTAAGAGAGTTAATATATCTTAACTGCTTACAAAACAGTGCCTGGAAATTATTATTATTATTATTATTGTTATTATTGTTATTGTTGTTGTTGTTGTTGTTATTAAATTTGTTATTTAATTATTATTATTTAATTCAGAAGTTCACTTATATTTTCTACAAATGAAAGCTGTTCTTGCCAGTGCTCTCAAGTAATCAGATATTAAAATTTATCATTCATTACCAAAGGTTTTTTTTTCCTTTTTTATTTTATAGTAATTAGGTGGGAGGAATGAGGTGTTTACTAAACGTCAAGTAAAAGGAATAATAATATACCTGAGATGGTGCTCCCTTGATGCTAACTTGATGCTAACAAAATAAACAAACACACAAACTAATAAAACTGAATTGTCTCTTCTAAATGAGACATTAAGTATAGTTTGTGTCTACCTTTGTTGTACTTTCCACTTTTGATTTGTAACCATGTTTTAGCAAGGAAGAAATAAAGGTAAAATAATTTTTCTCCCTAGCTCAGATAAAGATATAAGCAAACAATGTGTTCTCTTTCCTTCAAACCCTATCCCACCATTCTTAAGCTTAGAGAACACTAGTTCAATTCAGACAGCCCTGCTAAACAACCAGTTATGTAGCAGAGCAGGGACGTGACTCATTCCAGTTTCAAGCTCACATCTTTTCAGAGGCTGTATTGTCTTTCCCAGGAGGTTGCTCACTAAGGCAGAAGAAACTTCACAATAAATCACCTGTCACCTCATTAATATTCAAGCTACTAAACATGTTTTGTTTTTATGTTTTTAAAGAAAAATGCAAATGAAAAAGTGTAAGTGTGTTTCCCTGCAATTAATGATGTCTATAAATTAAAGCCACTAGGATGAAACACTCATACTCTTTCACTGTATTTTATTGTCAGTAAATATAATTTTGCTTATATGCATAAAACATGTCATATTGCCCAAAAGCCTTGCTGTTTTAAAGCATATAAAGTCATTGTTTGTAAATATTAATCAGATCCTAATATAAGCTGAAACCTATTTGTGAAATGTGTAAAAACAGTTAATGATGTACCTAAGTACTTGCATAGCGAACAAATCAGAGTGGCCTACATAATAAATTACTTTTTGTTATGAACAAGCATTATGATGATATGAGTACAAATATAAGAAGTATCCTATGGCTTGATAAAATTTTTATTTGAGATTAGCCTTTATATTTATATCTACTATTTTTTTTACCTTCATATTCTTGATTGATAAATGAGGGTAAAGTGCTCTCTACGTTAATTTCTTAACTTTGTACATGTCATCAATAAAGACATAATCAGAAAATGCACAATAAAATAAGGAAATCTGCGTTAGTAAAATCAGTTTAATAGCACAAAAGTAAAAATAGATTCTGATTTTAAGTGAGATGTTGCATCAAGTAAATAACTGAACAATACAATTAATATCCTGATTCTTAACTCAAGAAAACCAAATTTCAGAATGGACTCTCCATTGAAAAATGAGATACATTAAATATTTATTTTTAGTCAATCAGTGGCAAATGCTTTTGCTATAAATTGTTAGCAGGAACAGAAAAAAAAAAAAAGAAAGAAAACTTTTAAAATGCTTGCCCAGGGAGTCCTTATACTTTGCTTTTGTCTCTGACATGAACCCCTTTATCTGGCCTCTCACAGCCAACTAGACAATAGTAAAACTATAAATGGTTTGTATGATTTATTATTATTATTATTATTATTATTATTATTATTATTATTATTTTATAGCTGTCATAGATCCCTTCACAAAGAGAGTTCTTTTGTAGAGTAGGTGTCTAATTTTCATGGTTTATTATATTATCACCTTACATACAGTTTGCAGTATCCCTTACCTCTTTATTATAAATCAAACAAGCTATAGGGAGATACCTTGATAGCGTGTAACTATTGTGCCATAGAACATTTCCTCTTAGTTTTGAAATGTTACTGTTGTTTCATATAAGTTGCTGAGGATGTAATTTTTCAAAAAAATATCTTTTAAGAAATTAATGTGAATACTCCAACTTATCTTCAGAACCTACTAGTATTCTTTTCTGTAATAGAATACAATATGTCTCTTTATAGTTCTTGATAAACTTGGGATTTCTCCTTTAGTGTGTGTAGCTATTATTTACCTATTGTACACTGTTTACTCTTCGTTATACATTATCTTTGTATTCATAAAGAAGCTGGATTTCTTGGTCAGTTGTCCAAGAGCACATGGCTAGTAAACGGCGTATTCTAGATTCCAAACAAGGCTTCCTGACCACAAAACCCCACTCATGATAAAATCTTTTATTATTTTCTTATGATGATAGTTTTTCATGAAACTTGCTGAAGATTAGAATAAGGAAATTTTCCAAGAATGTATTTCAAAATGATTTGTATCACCTCACATGGAAGTAAGATATTCTTAACAACACAATTATTTATATTTTTACTTCTAAATTTCCTTCATGTACTGTTCGTTTCCTTCCATGTAATTTTGTTGTAAGTACAGTTCTTTGTGTACTTACCCTGTTCATTTAGGGAAATAAAAACACTAAAATACTGTCAGTATATGACAAGATAGATTGTCCAGTATATGTTACTTTTACAAAATTATTTGATATGGAATATGCTGAATTTACTATACAGTTTCGTCCAATTATGGAACTTAGGTTGCAAGAAGAATTTTATAATCATTCTTCTTTCCTAGAAGCTCCCAAGGTATTTTATTGGTAGACTCCTTTTATCTTTAATTTTTAATTTCTTATATTTCAGTAAAAGGATGAACATTTTAGTTAGGGCTAAAATTCTGTTTTAAAAAAATCAGATAAGTATCTTCTGCCTGCAATTTTTAGTAGCAAGACCAAAGATTTAACTTTCCCCAGATCTGTTTACTCCTGAATTTGGTATCATTGAAACTGTGTCCTCTGTCAGGACAACATAGTAATGCCTAGAACAAATAGAAAAATCGATTTGATCTCACTTTTAATAGATAATGATATGTTAAAAATTAATCTTCTTATTACTTTTATGTATTAATTCTGGTTTTAAAAAAAGCTATGAAATATCTATTATTCGAATTTAAAAATCAATAGAACATACCTTTCATCTGAAAAAAAGCTCCTACCATATTATAAACATAAAGATGGTGATGATATAAATGCAGTATATAGTATCCAAAGTTAACTAACAGAGTCATCACTTTTCAAATTATTTTTCTAATTAATAAATTATATTAACTTATATCCGATATTTTGAAAGTGAATAGAAATTAATTCAATTATATGACCAATTAAAATATGGAAGGGTGATCTACATTTAGCCAAAAAAAAGAGCTATTAGAAAAAGAATACTTAAATTGTCATAACCAATAATTATGTAATATCCAATTAAAATAGCTCCTGTTGAATTGCATACAAAGGCTTACTTACACTTTATATAGCTCAGCCTACATGCTATTTAAAAGTAAGTGTTTATGAGCTAGGTTCTACTACAATTTCCATCATAGGCATTCTTCATAATTTGTTGTTATTAGGAGTGAGGGTGCTTTAAAAACCAAGACAAGTCACCCATCACATTCATAGAAACTAATTTACAATTCCTGAAAATCAGCAGTGAATTAAGAAAGATTTGGGAAGATATACAGATTGAAGGAAGATAGTTAATCTTGATGTACAAAAAGAGAAACAATGTAAGTTGCCTGAAACAACCTCAGTCTAAACAGAACAGAGCTTATTTTGATTATATTATAGAATAGACCTTCTCTGAACATTGTAAAGGATATCTTCATTCATAGATACTTTGTTTTAACTCATATCTCCTTTTCTCAGACATACTTTTTTCAAATATAGGTGCCACATTTAAAATTCAGCATAAATCACCTGCATGTCAGCTCATATAATTTGCACAGTATAAGAAAGTATGCCGATATAGGGCAGAGAATTATATGAAAAGTCATATTTTCTCCATATTGGTAAATTATTTTATATTGTTAAATAGTTACTATACTGTCCAGTTGTTCTGAGGTTTGTTTACTCAGCAAAAATGCACAAGCAATGTGTGATTTATAGATAAATATGGTTGTGGGATTAACTATGTACCACATACTACATTCTTACTAAAAATAACTGTGATTGACTGCTGTATTGCCTGTCGGTAAGCAAACTTGGGTCTGTAATCTTTAGGTTTATCGTTCTTTGTGTTGAGTACAAAATATCCAAGTTAATAGCACACAAAAATACCTGTCTTTGACACAAAAGATGTGTTTTAGAGATGAATGACTGAGTAGTATAGGTTCATTATTTCTACTGCAGACCAACCACTTCCTCTATGGTGAAGCAGAGATTCACCAAGGCTCCAGAGTTCCAAATCTACCACTGTTGGCTTGAACAGTCAGAAAACTTAACATCTCTGAGTAGCTTTGCTTTCAGCTAATTGTGTAAAAAACAACACTGAATGGCCTCAGTTTCTTAATCTGCAACACGATTGTATTGCATTTCATGTCAATAAATAATTAATATAAAATAACATAATATATAATAAATATAATGTAAGAATAATTTAAAGCTTTTAGAAGAAAATATATTTTCGATTTAGTTAAAGAAGGAAATCTTAAAAACAATTAACAAAAATCATAAACTAAAAAAAAAAGACAGATGAGGTTGTTACCTGAAATTTTAAACAGTACTCATAACAGATGAGCTATGGGAGAAAGTGTGAATAGCACATATAAAAACAAAACGTTAGTGCTTACACTGTATAAGCAATGTCTACAAATAAATGAATAAATAAAATTCAACAACTCAATATATATGTGGGCAAAAGATAAGAACAGGCAATTCACAGAACAGGAAACCAAGTGGCCAGTAAACATATGAAAAATTATCCCATCTCTCTGGTAATCAGGGAAATGCAGTGCATAACAGTAATATGAGACATCACTTCATACTCTATCAAATTGGCAAAAATGTCAGTCTGACAATATCAAGTCCAAGCCAGAATTTGAGAAATAGACACTGTTCATGGACAGGTGAATTGGTACAAACATACTTGGCAGCGTTTTGACACTATGCTGTAAGTTGAAAATATAGACAACGTATGACCCAGTAATTTGACTTATACATACTTATTGTAGAAAAACTCATATGTCTGTACAAGAAGACATGTGTCAAGCCAAGTAGTGCAAAACAAGGGGGGACAGACAAAGTAATTTGTAAGGTTCACCCTTTGAAAGCCCTGAATTTATATATTAAAATAGAGGCAACACCTCTGCATTCAAAATGTTGCATTTTTTATTGAGTTAACAATAACCCAATCTGTGCTCTGGATGAAACATGTAATTGAAATCCATATTAATAAATAGATTCCCAGTGAATGAATTAGCTATGAAAAGAAGCCGAAGTGCCTCGGAACCATTTGAAAGAAATTTAATAGGCAGGTTGATTAAATTTTAATAGCAAACTTGTTGGCTATTAAAAGTACACAGTGTGATAAATCAAGATGTCAGCTCTTCACTTCATGGCTTTAGAAAAAAAACATGATGAAAGAGCTCTTGGCTTTCAATAAAATATTTCTTCTCTGAGACTTTGTAATTTTAGTAATTGTATACAGAGAATAAATATATAAAAATATGGTTTCTGTGGTTTTTAAAGTTATTTTATATGACTTTTAATATATAGCATGCAGATAGTTAGATTTACTATTATGAACAACTTGGTCTTGATTTATATGGCTGTCTCTATTTTATAAAGTAGTCCTGTAAAATTGAGCTAATCATTGCTTGCACTCTCTTTCTATAGATCATGTGTGTGTTGATATTGTTTTGTTACACAGAAAAGCAAAGAATAGGAAACAAATTCTTAAAATAGACAATGTCTATTTCATCAGTTCTCTATAGCCCTAGAAACCATTTTTATGTGTTTACTCTTATTTCTATTTATGTTATATGAATTATTAAATGAATATGAAAATTAAATAATTGAACATTACAGAAAAGCAAACGAGGCGCAAGTAATGCACTCCTACAAGGCTCCTGTGAAAAATTTGTTGAAATGTATTTTTGGGAGAGAATGTTAAAAAATGTTGGGAAAATCATTGATTTACAAGGTGTGATCAAAAGATTCATAAATGTTTAAATTAAAAAATATATTTACTACAGTAAAAGACACATTGCCATTAACCCCCCTCAAAAGACTCCCCCTCACTTCAAACACACTTATCCCATTGTTCTTGCCACTTTCTGAAGCAGTTCTGGAAGTCCTCTTTCATGAGTGTCTTTACTTCATCCTCCATCATGACAATGCTCTGTGTTACACATCTCTTCTGGTACAGCAATTTCTGTCAAATGAAAACATTCCGGTGTGTCCTCATTTACCTTATTCATTGGAACTGGCACCGTGCGACTTCTGGCTCTTCCCCAAAGTCAAAATGACCATGAAAGGAAAACGTTTTCAATCAATACAGGACATCAAGGCAGGCATGACAGCGCAACTAAAGACACTCATGCAAGAGAGCTTCCAGAACTGCTTCAGAAAGTGGAAAGAATGATGGGACAAGTGTGTTCGAAGCAAGGGGGGGGTATTTTGAGGAGGATCAATGGCAATGTGTCATTTACTGTAATGATTTTTTTTTAATTTGTACATTGCCCATATGTTTTGATCATACCTTGTAAATATGTTTAAGTTAAACTTCAAGAGTCATGTGTGACCTTGAAAACATAAAAATCTCTGGATCTGTGTTTCTTTATATATTAAATAATGATGGTAGATTAGATACTGTTAAAAACGTATTCAGCTCTAAATTCTGAGTTATATAACCTTTCTCTATAATGCTATATTGTAATTGATTAGATGATATTCATATATGTAAGTTGTATTTAGGGTACTTCTGATCCTCTTTTCCCATTTTTCTTGTTTATACTATAGTTCTATCATTAAAGAAAGAGTTTTAGGGGTTTTTTTTTGTTGTTCCTTGTACCAGTTTCTTAACTCTTTGAAAATTAAAAGCCACAGGACCCTTTTACCAGAAAGAAGTGCAGGTGTGCAAAATTGAGCACACAAACATATACTTAGAGCATTTTACCTACAATTTTAATGGCTTCACAATTTCATAGATACCATATGCTGGTGAAAGATCCCTTGCCTTACACTCAAGTTAGCATTCTAATTCTTCAAAAAATGCTATCATTAGTGAAACTGTATTCACTTGTACTAAATGTAGTCTCCATTATGGACCAAAATTAAGGTGTGAAGACAAAAGCAGAGACATCATTCAATCATAATTCTGCTTTATATATGTCTGATTCACTTACATCAGTCAATGTATATAATGGAAATGACTTCATAAAAGAAACATATGTCAAGTCAAGAGAGAGAGAACCATGAGAGAATGGAATGGAGGATGAGGTACACTGAGGAAGAAAAGAACTATCTGGTTAAAATTATTTTATTGAGAAAAAGAGGACATTTGCTGTACTATGTGTTTATAAATTACAAGAATTTGGAAATTGAGGCATATTGGTATGTAACTCTTGAAGAAAAGTTGTATTTAATTGGCTCATTAGAATACCAAGCTTGAATTATAAACTTTGCCCATCCAATATGATCAAATAAGTACATTTAAAAAAAAAATGAAGTGTCAGGGGCAGAGCAGAGTGGCAATTCAAGTTATTTTAAGAGCTTTTCAGTACACTTTTGTTAGCCTGCTGTCAAGAAGAAACGTTGTTTGAATTATGTTTCTGAATGATATAATATAGATTCAAGTGGGATCCAACTGTCATCTTTTTTCAGATCTGCTCTTTGTTTCATAATTTCAAAGCACACCTATGTGCCTTAGATTTTTTTTTTTCAGTCCTCAATTACATGTATCACACAGAACTAGCCTAGACTGTGCTGTCAGTCAGGGCCTCCCAATGTCAAAACACCTGTTTTATTTTCATATGGAAAGACATATAAGTTTTGTGGTAAAACTCTACATTCAAAAAGAATGTAGTTACTATTAGTCCATTCAGATTTCACTCATTCAAAAATTTTTATGTCAGTCTCTATCTTCAGATATAAAGAAAGGAAAAAGGGGGACAGCCGAGTGGCACGTTGCTTAAGAACTGGCTTAGGATGCCAGAGGGCCCCTGTTCAGATCCCACATATGAGGGCCAGTGACACTGCCCTCTACAGCTAAGATGCTGAACAACAGCTTGACCTGGAGCTGGGCTGCTGTGAGTCGCGACGGCATAGGCTGCAGTCCCTGCTGCAGTGGGCTGCCATAAGCTACCATGTGTAGCCAGCAGCCAGCATGAGCGGCCAGCAGCCGCTGTGAGTGGCCATCCAGAGGCTGGCGACTGATCTGCCTCGCCCGGGAAGAGCGCAATGATGGTGCCAGCTTGGGCCAGTGAAGCAACATCCTCCACAACTAGACTGAAGAACAAAACAAAACAAAAAAAGCAACTTGTCTGTTCCCCTTCCCCGATTCCCCAGCGCTGTTCCTGGATTCCCCAGCTCTGTTCCCCTCCCCCAATTCCCCAATAAAATCTTTAAAAAAAAAAAATGAAAAGACTCCTCTTAAAATGACTATGATTTTACACTTAATCTTTTTCAGCAGCTTTACGGGCTGACTTTCAAATAATTGTCCAAAAAAATGTGGAATATAAAAATCCTATTTGCGTTGTACTGTACTCTCACCAGAAATAAAGATTTCGTGCTTGACCTTCTGCTAACAGCTTTGTTTCATATATAATGAAATTCAATGTTAATTTTTTTCCCTGTGATTTAATTAAAGAGCTAACCCTTGTTTCTGACAACAAATAAGCAGGTATGACTAGACAATAGCCAGGATTTAGTGAGTCAGTTAATTAAGGAACCACTATTTTTATATAGCCACTTTGAGCTTTTCACTTCCAGCTTCTTTACCCAATTTGAGTTTTTTATTTTGAGTCATGGTAGGTCATGCTGGGGTTTTTGTCTACCGCTTATTATCTGCAGTTAGTATTGAGGTAGCATTTTGTATTTCCAAATAATGATGTGAGTGTTTATTTCTGCTTTAAAAATTTCAATATTATAGCACCTGGTATAATGTTAGAAAGAAAGAAATCACATTAGGAATTGGATAGTAGGCCCTCAAAAAATTTACTCAAATATAAAACTACTCATAGCTGATAAAATGACTGTTTGGGTTTTATATTTTCAAGATACCATAGATTTCACATAAGTTTTTTTCATTAATTAAGCAAATATTTATTGAGCTCTAGGAACTATTCTAGACACTTGGCATAGAGCAATGAAAAACCCTATGTATTCCGTTTTCCTGGGAGTTAGATTCCAGAGAAAATAGCACATAAACATTCTTTTCACATATGTAGTTTTGTAACTTTCTTCCTCTCTCCGCCCCCAACATCAACTTATTTGTCTTTCAAACTCACTAACCAGTAAGCTTAACTTTTCAGCTGAAAAACAGTGACAGATGGTCTGTAAACACTAATCTTGGAAGTCTTTAGCAATTTCACAGCTATTAGAAAGGTAGTTTACAAATCAGAAGTTAGCTGGAGAGAAGAGGAATAGACAGGATGGACAGAACCTTGGAACACAGCATCAGAATTCAAAGTGACCTAAGTAAATTGAGGAAACAACCAGAAGCAAGCAGAATAGACTTCAGCAAAGATGAGTGAAATGCATTGCAGCTCTAGAGAAAAGACAAAAGGAACTTTGCACATGAAAGGCAGAGGAAGACAGGTTCTTTGCAAGATTTTAGGTCAAAGACCTAGCATTGGTAACAGCTGTTTTTTTCAATACAGTGATTGCCTCCTTTAAAAAGTATAATTGAAATGCCTAAATGTGAGTGGGAACAATAGGAACCATGTGATAAAAACTCCTAGGAAAATTGAGCTTGTGTGGGATGATGACAGGAAGAGTGAGTGACCTCTTTAGGTCACTGCAAGTCCTAAGTGTCCAGGAAAAGCGTGAAAAAGGTTTGACTTCTTTCACCAAGCGAATCAAATGAGGATTCATTGGTTGGTTACTCGGACATATCCCTCCTTCTTTCAAGCTAGCAAACCCATAGTACTTATCCATAACTTTTTACTCTTTGCAAAACATTCATCATCAAACTTCACAGTCTACTCTGTTGTAGTTCCTGTTACTGAGCCCTCAGTTGAATTATAACTCTATTATCAGGACTAAAGTTACTTTCACTGACAGTATCTACATTGGTTTCAAATGGTGTATGAGGTATAAAAGTGATACTAGAAAAGCAAATTACTCTAAGTAGTGATTCTTTTTTTATCAGAAACAGTTCCTTAATACCAAGGATAAAGAGAAAAGTGTGTCTTTAGGTTTTAAATTATTATCTATGTGTTTATGTGGTTTTATACTTAACAGCAGGTGGATCTCCAGTTATGACTGTATATGTCATTCATTATGGCTATAGAACTTTAACTGGTTTTGGATTGCACCCAGGTTTGAGAAGGCACTTCTCAAATGAGTAAAGCCACATGGCTCCATTTAGCCAACACTGTGTCATAACACAGTTGTATACCCATAGCATTTCCACTGTTGTTGCTGGCCCTTCCACCTTAGCAGGAAATGATGATAAATAAAATGAAATTTTAAATTCAATCGTCCTACAATAGTAGTTTCATTGAGAAATGTGCTTTATAGTACATTCAGAAATTTAAAAAACACTTAGAAAAACTGAAAGGAAATTTATGCTAGAAAAGATATAACCGAATGGATTATCTATAAACATTTTGATAGCTTCCCTAGAATTTTATTATGGAACTCAATTTTGGTAAGATTGATTAAACTTTTTTTTTATATTCTTATTTTTTACTTAAACTGAATGATAAACAGAAACCAAAATATCGAGTCACCTGCTTCTTGCTTTTGCTTCATTCTTCCCAACTTGTTTCCATATTCTGAAGCACAGATCATCTTTTTTTTAATTATTTTATTTTTTATTTATTTTTCATTTTATTTTATTTTTATTGAAGTATAATTGGCATATAACAGTATATATTGTGAGATCATCACAATGAGTCTAGTTAACCTCCATCACCATGCATAGCTACAATTTTTTTTTTCCTGTGATGACAACTTTTAAGCAGGGCATCTTCCTTTACATCGTATGTAAAACGAAGGAATATTTTCTTTTATAAGCTATATGAAGCAAGTGGGAAAACTAGCATGCAATCTTCTGTTTGTTTTTCCAATTAGTTTAAATTGAATAATGTGTAGTAATGTCAGGAAATGTGTAGAGATGCAGATATAAATTCCAGCCATAAAGGTTTTACCCATTTGATCTGTGAGGGAATGAAAAGAATTTGAGCAATTTTATAGTTTTAAGGCTTTTACCCTAGTTCATTTTAAGTTGCTAATACCTTTCATTTTCTATTTAAATGTTTCTTTAGAGTAATTTTAGAAAGTAATTATATTATTAGAAAACTAACTTTTAACTAAAAAAAAAAAAAGGCAAGAGGTAGCAGATAAAATTTACTTTTGTCCCAATTCTGCCAATAACAGTGAATCTGAAATTTGTGTAACATAAACAATATACACCTTTAGGATTTACAGTATTCCACTTCTTACATGAAAGACACTATAGCCAACTCTTTCTAGTGTTTCTTATTGATTTTCCATATATTTAATTCATCGGTGGGAAATAATATCCTGAGAGACCCTTTATATGATAAATTGACAATCTACCATCACACTGTGTGAAAACATTCAAATGTAAATGTTGTAGAACTCCAGCAAATATTCATCAAGGATTTAGTAAGTGAAAGAATTATGTGCTAGTTCTATGCTAGTTCTTTACAGTATGTGCGAGATGTAAACACATGGTTTATTTCCTGAAAGAACTGAAACTCTCCAGCTCGAGAGATCTGACAAGCTATATTGTCCTTTAAATCAAGAGGTGTTCACTTCCCAATTTTAAGATTAAACATTTGTTATTTGACTGATAATTTACCATATTGCAAACAGCTGTGATTTAGAAAAAGTTAAAAATACCATGGCCATATTTTTCCTTTTCATTTTTTAAAACATGTTCTACAAGTGACTGTTTTTGTTTAATTCATTTAATATACATTACTTTTTTTTCATTTTGAGATAATTGTAGATTCAGTTGCATTTGTATGAAATGATACAGAGATCAGATACCTTTTACCCTGTTTCGCTCAATATGTTGTAAAGCTATACTACAATATCACGGCCAGGATATTGACATTGATACAATCCATCAGTCTTCAGGTTTCTTTTTTTTTTAAATTTAATTGTATTTGTATATGTGTGTTTTGTTGTATGCAATCCTATCACAAGAGTAGGTTTGTGTATATACTGCCATAGTCAAGATACAGAGCAATTCCATCACCACAAGGATGCCTCGTGTTGCCCTCTTATGGTCATACGCACTTACCTTCCCCTTCCATCTTTAGTCCCTGGCAATCCTTGATCTGTCCTCCATTTCTATGATTTTGTCATTTCAAGAATGTTATGTACATAACTGAATCATACAGTATATAACCTTTGGGTTGTCTGTTTAACTCCGTATAATTCTCTAGAGGTTCATCTAGGTGATTATGTGCATCAATAGTTTGTTTCTTTTTATTGCTGATTCGTATTCTATGGTATGGATGTACCACAGATTGTCCAACTATTCACCAGTTGAAGGACAGCTGTACTGTTTCTCATTATGGGCTATTACAAATAAACCTGTCATAAACTTTTATGTGTAGGTATTTGAGTGAACATAAATTTCCATTTCTCTGGGATACATGTCCAAGAGTACAATAGTGGGGTGGTATGATAATCACACACTTAGTTTTATAAGAAACTGCCAAATAATTGTCCAGGGTAGCTGTACTGTTTTATATTCCCACGAGCAGAATATGAGAGATCCAGTTTCTCTTCACCCTTGCCAGCATTTGATATTGTCATCACTTTTATTTTAAGTGTGTAGTGATATCTCATTGTGGTTTTAATCTGTTTTTCACTAACGGCTAATCGCAATTCTTTTCATGAATTTGTTGGCACCTTATCTTCTTCTATGAAATCTCAGTTTATGCCTTTGGCCCGTTACTAATTGAATTGTCTTTTGGTGTTTTATTTGTTTTTGTTTTTGTTTTTTACTGTTGACTTTTGAGAGTTCTTTCTATATTTCAGATGTTCTCCCTTTGTTGGATTGCAAATATTTGTAAACTTGTTTGCAAATACTTTCTCCTCATCAGTAGATTTTACGTTTATCCTCTAATGTATTTGTTTAAGTAAACATATACCTATATGGTCAACCTATTCCTATACGATTTTTGTTTTCCTTCCTTTAGTCATTTTTCCTTTCTTTTTCATCTAACATAAATACACATTCTGCCTATCAGTTTTCACACATGCCCTAATTATATTTTATAAAACTGTTTCTCTGATTTTTTTTGCTTTTTGGTTAAATGACTTTGGAGGGTGAAAGGTTGCAACTCACACTGATGGCATGTCAGAAACTTAGTACATGTGTTCACAAGAGATGAAAAGAATTTAACCTTGTTATTTTGCTTTGCCAAAGTCCAAACAACCAGTTGGAAAATGGAAAATGGAATTATATATATTGCTTGATGCCGTGAAGTTAATATTTTATTTATAATATTTAAAAATAATATCCATATAATACTTTATCAGATTTCTAACTTTACCTAATTAGTATGCTTACTATGGTGTACTAATAACAGTGATTATATTTTATTTTATTTCAATTTAAAGAATTCCTGTTCACAAAATTTTAAAGAATGTCAAATTCTTCTGTTGTGTCAACAACTGCTCTCCAAATGAATATTTTTTTCATAAATATTGCCTTTTATTCTTTTTTCTTTCATTAAAAACAACCCAGTGGTTTCTGCGAATGAGGGATGTTTTGTTTAATTTTAGCTTTTCTTTCTGTGTTTCAATGTTTTTTGTTTTTGTTTTGCAGCTTTTGTGTTTTCTTTGTATGAAAGACTGTATTTTGCTTTTTAAAAAAAAATTCGTTTTTAGCAAGCATGGGAAAATATTCTTCCTTACACTTTGGGAAAGAGAACACCCTAAATGTGGCTTAATCAACATTGTAAATTGTTTCTTTCCCATTGACTCGGACATGTGCATTGTTGGAAATGTGTGCTTTAGTGGCATATATTTTTGAGTCTAATTAGCTGCCTGCCTGTAATCAGGACTATGTCAATTGTTGTCATTCTAAATGTTTCCTTTCTTTTTTTCAAACACATTTGCCTGATTGACCTTTTTTTTTTCTCTGTCTTTCTATGGGGCTGCTCCAGGAGCCATGGCTAATCATCTTATAAGCAATGCTCTGCTTCGTCCGCATGGTACTAACAATCCCTATAATACATTGCTTGGGGAACCGGCGGTCTGTAACAACCCTTCTGTCAGCATGTACAACGCACAAGGTGTGCTGGAGTTTATCTTAATTTTTTCAAGTGAGAGTCCCATTTTATGTAGCTTTTATGGCCACATTCTATTTTTCTTTCCTTCCTCTTGCCTTTTCTTTCTTTTGGAAGCAGACACACAGATTCCCTTCACCTTCTATTCCTCTTGGTGCTTTTATTTTCCATTTTCCTTAGGTTTTCCTTGGTAAGAAATGGGTTCCTTCCTTCTGATAAACAAATGCTTGATTCATCAATATGTGTGTATGTTTCTTTGTAATGTTATAAAATGTATTGGTGGCTTATCAATACTTTCCTTGTTTAATTCCAATATTAAATACCTATGTATTTATTTTGAGAAATGAGATATTTGCCTAAGGTAAGTAAGATAAAGGAACACTTGATCCATAGCCTTAATATTATAAGATTTTATAAAAAATAATCTTAATCTGTTATACTGTGAAACACACTCTAGGCACAAAGCATCAGTGCTGATGAAAGTATTTAGATTGACTCCAGGGAAAAAAATTAAATTCAACTAAACCATGGAGGGAAGATCAGTGAACTGAACAGTAGCAGATCAGGCTCTTCTCTAGCATATGAGCTGATTCAGGGAGCTCACAAAATCCATTTCTACAATGTCTATGTGTTAAAAACAGGCTTTTGAATATGGTTCCTCTACAGCCTCTAGCTTTATGTGTTATAAAATGTTAATTGTCTCTCAAACAAATAAGCATAAATCTATTTAAAATGCTTACAGTATAAGCATTTGGATGTGGCTTTACCTTTTCTAAAGATAAAAATGTATTAGGGGACAAGAAATTTAAAATATCTATATCTTATGTAAACAGACCACAGGAAAAAAACATTCAAATAAAAGTTTCATAAAAGAAAAAATCCTAGTCAGTGATCTACTTATTTAAAATAATGTTTGAAAGAAATTTCACTATAACAAAGAGGCTTCCAAGATTCATTCAAATCTGATGTGATAGATTAGCGGTATTTAACTTTTCCAGGCAATTTTAAATAAGATTTCTGTTACTCTCAATGAAAATCTTTGTGTATTTGTGTGGGGTGTTTTGGGTTTTTTTTTGTTTTTTTGTTTTTTTTTCCCTTTCCCAGTCTGAGGTAGAAGATTAGCGGTGTGAATGCATAAAATTTGATGTCAGTGCCCATTCCAGAAAAGCATGTTTGTTAGAACATGGCCCCTTGGTGTCTAAAATCATCTGAGCTTCCCTGGGGACACTGCCAAATACAAAGGATGATTTTAAGTTATTTCTAAATACGAAACTCAATAATTCAGAAGTGATGTTAAGAATACAGTCGTTTGTCATTAAGATGAAATAACTAAGGAAACCTTACATTTTATCATCTTTAAGGCCTACACATCTAAGAAGCATAGACTTTTAAATAAAAAAAGGGAATAAAGCTCACTGGGTCCTCTTTACTACAGTGCTGATGTTCTGTCAGCCTGTACTTAAGTATTTCCCCTAATGGGACCCTTCCCATCTCAGGACTTCATATACTGTTGACTCTTAAACAACAAGGGGTGAGGGTGCCAACCCATACAGTCCAAATCTGCGTATAACTTTTGACTTCCAAAATACTTAACTACTAATAGCCTACCGTTGATCAGAAGCCTTACCAATAAGAAACAGTCCATTAACATGTGTTTAGTATATGTATAATATACTGTAGTCTTACAATAAAGTAAGCTAAAGAAAGTGTTAAGAGGGCCGGCCGAGTGGCATGTTGGTTAGGAGTTGACATGGAACGCCAGTTCTGAGCAGCAGGGCCCTGGTTCGGATCCCACATGAGGGTGACGCGTGCCCTCTACAGCTAAGATGGTGAACAACAGCTCAACCTGGAGCTGGGCTGCTGTGAGTCGCCAGTGACAGCATAGGCTACAGTGGGGCTGGCCAGCAGCAGGTGTGAGCCGCCGTGAGCCACTGTGAGTGGCTGTCCAGTGGCCGGTGACCAATCTGCCTCACCCGGGAAGAGCGCAATGATCCCAATACCAACATGGGCCAGTGAAGCGACGTCCTCCACAACTAGACTGAAGAACAAAAGGACAGCAACTTGTCTGTTCCCCTTCCCCAAATCCCCAATGTTGTTCCCCTCCCCCAATTCCCCAATAAAATCTTTAAAAAAAAAAGTGTTAAGAACAATCATAAGAAAGGGACAGTACATTTACAGTATTTATTGGAAATTATCTGCATATAAGTGGACCTGCACAGCTCAAACCCATGTTGTTCAAGGGTCAACAGTACTCAATTGTTGAAATGCTCCATTTGTTGTATGTATTTTTTCCCTTCCACGGAGCTGAGATTTGCCACTGGCCATGACGCTTAGGTTTGCCCTCCAGAGCAGAGAGCAAAGCTTTCTGCTCTCTGTGGCAATCCTTTTAATACTTGAATGGAGTTAACCTATCTCTTTTAGTCCCCCATTTCCCTAGTGAAACAACCTCAGTGCCATCAGTATGAGATAGTGTGTTTCTAGGTCCTTCTGCATGGTTACCCCTCCCTTAAATTGTCTTTCATTTGTCAATGTCCCTATTTCATCGTAGCACTAGATCAAGTGTCCATGACTCAATGCACCAGATGTGCTTTGGCAGAACAGTTTTGCAAAGCTTATGCTTTTTTTTTTTTTAATTAGGCTGCATGACAGATAATTGTGTCATCAAAACATTTTAAAGTGTGCTGTCATATTAGTAAGTTTTGAATGATGTTAAAGATTTACACCATATCTGCAAATTTAATTTATTCTACATTATTCACATTGTGCAAAATGTTGTTGGAAATTGTTTTTAAACAGGTAATAAATTTAGGTCACATTGTGTTTAGCTTTTTTGGTTATTCACATAAAATTTCTAATATCTTATATAATGAAAAAATGAACAAGTATTAAGTTATATATTTTCCTAATTCAGTATCTGCCTCCTTGTTTTATTTTATTTTTACTGCTATCCTAAATTAGGGGATTGTTCTAAGGATGGACCAGTTCTGCGCATACTATCAAATTAACATTCTCATGATGCAAAATTTAAAATAATACTATGTAGATAGATTCTAAGTTTTATTTCTATGGAATCTATTATTGGATTTTGCTATTAAGATTATCAGTGAATACATAGAAGATTTTTCAAATGGATTTGTCATTTATGCCAGTAATTATATAAATTCTACTGAATTTTCTTAAAAACAAAAGTAAATTTTATTAATGTTTTTCAGTCAAAAGTATAGTTGTTCAGCTATTTGGTGTTTTAGTATTGTTAAGATGTTGGGAAACTGTGGTAGCACTTAAAATAATTCTTTTCACCACTGACCCAAAATAAATCTTGGTTATTGTCATATTGCTGATAATCTTAAGCTTTCAGATGAATGCACTTACATTCTTACTGGCAAGGAGAAATCTTACATGAAATATAGGTGGCTCAGTATGTACTGGAGTGGTTTATGTTAAATTACCACTTAGTTCTGTTCTATGGGTCCTCTTATTCAGTTGCACCAATGTCATCCAAGCAAAGAAGCATTCTAATTTAAAATATCTATTTTTGTTTGTAATATCTATGTTTAAAAATATGTAAATATGTATTTATAGTGTTCTTGAAGCTTATAGAGTTAACTTAAAGATGAATGATATACTTTTATTATATTGCATTCAGATTGTGCAAATATTTAAAACATCATGCATAGTATTTCTGGACCATTGTCTTCTTGTCAGTATTGGAGAATTCAGTTTTTATAAGATCAATTTCATTATAGATAAACCTGTCAACAAAACATAATATAGAGAGGAAGTCACAATTTTGCAAAGTAATTTACATTTTAAAGTAATTTAACTCAATTCTAAATCTTTATAGAAAGACATATACCCTTAGGATGGGATATAGTGAAGAGTATGTTCTAGTTGGTCATAATACAAGGTTGTATTATAAAATACATAAGTAAATATTCTGTTATGGCTTTCAAACCCTAAAGGCAGATGTGAAGAGAAAGAGATAGATAGTACACAGAGGAATTCCAGAAGATTCCCTTTCTGATCCCAGTTCTGCCACCATTATCAGGGTGGTGTTAGCTAAGGCTCTGACTCTCTTGGTTGCAGTTTCCTCACCTCTGAAGAGCAGGAATTGAACTTCAGTTATCTTTGATGTGATTTCCGGTTCTAAAATCCTATCATTTAAGGAGGGAGCCATAATGAACCTACAAGTGATTTCCATCTGCCACTCTACTGGTTTGGCTCTTCATTTCCAGTTCTTTTTCTAAAGCTATTTTGAAAATGTAAAAGAAAGTTCATCTGCAGTTTGAAACATCATTGGTCTTTTGATAAGAAGCAAATCAGCATTTAAAATACAAACACCACATCTCTACAACACAGGTTAAATTATAACAAGTTGGAATCATTTTAAGTGATCTAGCCCAGTGACTTCACTGGTTTTTATTTTGTGATGATTTAACCTTCCTATAAACAAAATCAGCAATGGTAGTTCTTTTGACCTGATTAAATACGAGGTATTTTAAAAAACAATTTTGCAAGGATTGTTTTTGAAAGATCAACTCTAAAAATGTTTGATTGTGATTGTGCAACAATCCAGAAGAAAACCTGATATTGATGGTGGTATTTTTTTCCCCTCACATTTTCTTGATACAGAATAATGATGGGATTTAACCTTTTTCTTTCTCCATAGTTATACAACTTTGAATATGAGCTCCAGAAATGACAGTCTTGATCAGTATTATTCACAATTAAAAAGAAGCATTTGTATAGGTACAGTGGGGGGAAAATAGCTATTGTACATGGAAAGAAGATACATAGAGGAAAAAAGCACAATTCTGAAAACCTTCAACTGTATTTTTCTCTGTATATATGTATATAAGCTAAAGACTTTATTTATAATTTTACTGAAAAAAATTAAAGATAACAACATGCCTTAGGAGCAGGTATTCTGTAATACACACACACACATGCACACATATATGTACATATATATATAAAATATTAAAATATAGTTGTGAAAATACTTATGGCTTGCTCTCAAATTTTTACTCTCCTTATTTGGTGTGATAATCTTAACTTTAAAAAATGTGTATTTGTTTGAAATTTATAAATTGTAGAAATACTTATTAAATACTCATTTTATTAGCATGTGTTAAGGGGAGTTTCTAATTTTCTGACTAACATTTTAGTATTTTTAATTATAATAAACCATGTAACACAGACTCATGAATTTTGGGGCAGTGGAAATTATTTCCTTTGACTCTTTTTTCTGCATATCATCAATTTGCTTTTTACTCATGTTTCTTCTACTGTCGCTGTAAGCTTACTTGTTGTTTTTTCTTTCCTTTTCTTCATGCTGTCGTTTAGAGCCCTACAGAGAGACAAGTATGGGAGTAAAGCTAAACATTGCATATCAAATGTAATTTTTTTTAGTTCACTTTTATTGCATCACATATAGATGATGTAGTTATTAAAAACAGTTCATCTCACAATTTAAAAATGAAAGAACCTATGAATTGACTTATATATGTTAATAGAGATTAGACGCTTTTGTTGTCTGATTCTTTTACTGTGTCACATAATCAACATAGTTATTAAGTCTCATGTAATGTTTGTGTGAGTTAAATTGTTTTTAAATTAAGCCTTTATTTTTGCTAATTCATTATCTTTTAATTTTTAGTAGTACATTCCATCATACAAATATATGTCACATGCAACATGCCCACTTTATTTTACTATGGCTGTTTTCAAACCGTACCTAATGCATTGATAACAGATATAAACATGCGTTTCAATGCATCAGTCACTCAACCATAACCATCAAGCATACCATAAGCAGCTCTGCAGCAACAATCACCCATCACATACAGCCCTTTAAAAAGCATTTACTGTTTTTTTTCTTAACATTGTGAATTTGTCTACAAAATATCTTATGACATGAAAATAAATCGCTTCACCCTATGTCTGTGATGGCTGCTTTTTAATGGATTTTATGTGTTGCTGTTTTTGAAAACCGTGTTACTTGAATACAGAGTATTCATGAGAAATCCATATAAAAATTGACATATTCGGGACACTTTATTTAAACCAGCAATGAACTAGTTCAGTTTTGTTAAACATAATTGCATCACAGATATAGAATGAATGCTGTATTTTCACCAGTTAGCAGTGTATTGAGAAGTTTAATAGAATTCTTCAATTAATTGCTCTGTAAAGAAATACCTTTTCTTATTTACCAGTATTGGTTAAATGTTTGTGTTTTATTTTCTTTTGTGGTTGCATTTGAAGTGATTTATGGAACTATTATAGATTCTTGGATTTCTGTTCATTCAAGAAAATATGAAAACCTTGAATAAGCATGTGGTCAAATTTATTTCACTGCAGCTGCTTCTTCCCAGAATATAATGTTTAACCTCTTTAAAACTCAAACTTTTAACATGCATACAAGGTCAAGAAACATTATGAAATGGAACCTTGAATACTCACACTATGTTTTTAGAAATCAGACCCCTAAGTCTTTACACATTCTTTTGTAACATTATCAAATGACCCTAAAATTTTAATTACTAATGAGTTAATATATAATAGTAACCAAAGTGCTTATACCAGAAAAAAAAACAAACTAGAAAATAAATCCAAATGTTTTTGTTTTGAAAGTTCCTATGTGCAAATTATTTTGATGTGCCATTTATTTGACTAAGTATTATTTCATGACTACATCATTCTGGCAAATTTAACATAATCCTTTTGTGGTTTTGTGTGTAGGGATTATTTTTAATGTTACAAAATTATATATCAAATTATTAGAAACTGCTTGATTCTTTTAGTTTGACCTGTATATTCAAAGTACCATACATGAATTATGTTAATATTATACCAATTTCAGTGTGAGACAACATGTAAAATTAAGGGTAATTAATTATTAAATTGACTTGGATGTGTATAAATTGAAAGCGATGAATGATTATACTAAAATTTTGTGTTGTTTTTTCTAAGTTCTAACCAAATAGGTTTCAAATAATTTCAGGCAATGTTTGTGTGGAAATTGCAAACTATGTTTTTTTTTTTCTTTTTAAGATTTACTTTGAATACTTTTTTTTCACTAATAAGATTTCTATCAATTGTCCACGTATATATAGAGATATAGATATGTACATATAGATTTATTAGTGTTTTATTTTTTGTTTCCAAAGATTTTATACTTAAAAATGCTAGCAATTTATACATACTCATAGTCATATGTTTTTGCTTTTGTGCTGGTGTGTGTGTCCTATGGTCAATTGGATATCAATGTCATAGTGTTTTGTAATCTTTTTCAGAGGGGCTTCTGAACAATGCCAGGGATACAAGTGTCATGGATACTCTACCACTGAATGGTAACCATGGCAATAGCTACAGCATTGCCAGTGGAGAATATCTGAGCAACTGTGTGCAAATTATAGACCGTGGCTATAACCATAATGAGACCGCCTTGGAGAAAAAGATTCTGAAGGAACTCACTTCCAACTATATACCTTCCTACCTGAACAACCACGAACGCTCCAGCGAACAGAACAGGAATCTGATGAACAAGCTGGTGAACAACCTTGGCAGTGGGAGTGAAGATGACGCCATTGTCCTGGATGACGCCACCTCCTTTAACCACGAGGAGAGTTTGGGCCTGGAACTCATTCATGAGGAATCTGATGCTCCTTTGCTGCCCCCAAGAGTTTACTCCACAGACAACCACCAGCCCCACCATTACACCCGAAGGCGGATCCCCCAAGACCACAGTGAGAGCTTTTTCCCTTTGCTAACCAACGAGCACACAGAAGATCTTCAGTCACCCCATAGGGACTCTCTCTACACCAGCATGCCAGCCCTGGCTGGTGTGCCTGCCGCAGAGAGTGTTACCACCAGCACCCAGACCGAACCCCCACCGGCCAAAGGTGGTGATGCGGAAGATGTTTACTACAAAAGCATGCCAAACCTAGGCGTCAGAAACCACGTCCATCAGCTGCACACCTACTACCAGCTAGGTCGTGGTAGCAGCGATGGATTTATAGTTCCTCCAAACAAAGAAGGGACCCCTCCGGAGGGAAATGCAAAAGGACCTGCTCATTTGGTCACTAGTCTATAGAAGATGACAGAAAAATGGAAACCAACAAAACTGCTAACACCTGGTTGACTGTTCTGAGTTGCTATAAGCAGTGGTAATAATGTGTGTACTCCTAAATCTTTATGCTGTTCTTGAACGACAAACACAAACTCACAGACTTTTTTTTTTTTTTAAACTGGGATTTTTAGGTCAGCCCAGGGGAGAAAGATAACTGCTGAAATTCCCCTGTGTCTTATCTTTTCCTGTCCTTTCCCCCCTCAGATGGAGACTTCATTATGTTAATGAACGAGATATGAAGAAAATGGCACTCATTGTGGCCTTGTTGAATTATGTTGTGTTTGTTCTAACATCTTTGATGCTTTGTTACTATAATTACAAGGACCTGATTTTGAAAAGGCCAGAACAGTTTGACAGTAACAATGCTGCATCTAGATTGGAGTGCTGCACAAACAAACATAAAAGCAAAGCAAAACTGTATCACATAGTGGTTTTTAGTCACTCACAACCTGAATTCACCACAGCGGGAATAGTTGTGGTATACAAAATAAAACAACAGAATTAACGAAATGGAGGGGAATTCTAGAATTATATGCTAAATGCATATTTTATGAGTTGCTGTATTAACTGATGATTAAACTAATGGCAGAAAAAAAACTGAACAATTTCTATGTAATGTACAGATACTAGCATTGCACATATAGTCTGCTTTCTGTTCCTCAGAATTTGAGTCCTGTTAATGTAGTGGAAAAAAAAAAAGAGAAATTTTCTTTTTTCTTTTGTGCTGGTCTTGCAAGTTTGTCTACTAGTAAGAGCGAAGCTTCCTTCCTTTCTCCTGTGTTTCCTTTCTTTCTTCATTTTCTTTTATCTTCCTTTTTCTCTTCTCTCTCTCTCCCTGTCTCTCTCGCCTATTTTCTTTAAAAATTCACTTAGCAAAAAAATAAATAAATAAATAATAAATAATAAATAAATAAAACTATCACTTTATAAGAATCATTTTCTAGTAATGCAAACAAATTATTTTTTACAAAAAATAAAATAAATAAAATTAGACTTCCTTCCCTCACTATATATCTTTATTCACTCAGAATATTTCCAGGAGCATTTTTGCAAATTAGAGCAGGACAAACTTTTATGTTTAGAGTGCACATCTGTTGTAATGCAAGCATATTTGGCAACCGATTCATCACCAAGACAGTAGCGATGATTCTAGAAGTCAAGAGGTGTCAATAGAACTAGTGGGGCTTCTGCATGTGAAAAAAAATAATAAAAAATAAAAAAATAAAAAAAATGGTGTCCCATAGGCATTAAAGTGCTGAATGCTCAGTCTGATCCCCAAGTGGGCACCTGCACTACCAATTTTTAAAGGAAATTCACTCTCTCGTAATAAGAATCAAAAGGTCAAGTTATTTTGAAGTGATTTAAAAAAAAAAAACTCTTCTGTTTATTAACAGGAAAATTTATTTATTTGACAAGATTTTAAGTAATGTAGGAATACAAGAGGTATATTAGCAGCACATATAATTTTTTTTTTAAATTTATGATCCATTTTGTATGGTCTCAAAGTTGGATGACCTCATTACTAATATTTGTTGTAAAAGTGAAACTTGTTTGCCAACCAATAAACAACTGATTGAGATTTAGTAGATACTGTATTGATGTATGTACTATATGATTAATTATTCTTTTTTTTCTTGCCTTTCTTTCCATCTGTTTGCAGTACACAAACTTTGCTAAATCCTCTATCCCCCAAATGAGCCATGCAAAAGAAATCAATCTGCCTAAACGAATAACCTAAGCACAAAATTACACAGCCTTTGCAGACAAAGAACTGGAAAAATGGGATGGTCATGTTTCTGTTAGCTGAAATAAGATGAATAACTTACTTTGGAGCAGGTTAATATATAGGTTATTATGTGCTTATTTATAAACCGGCTGCAGTCTCTATGCTTATAAAAGCCAGCTTCAATCAGATATTTAAATATTGAATTTGGCGTGGGTGGGGGGCTGTGGATCATTTGTTTTTCCTCCCTTGTAAGCGCCATTTCAATGTTAGAAATTTAAATTTACTCAATTGGCAAAATGCTGCAAGAATAATGGCAAAGTGAATATCCATTTTATAAAGATAGTATAAGACAGTATCATGCTATTTTTTTCTTGTTCTATATAAGGAGAAAAATGGGAGGGAAAGGGCCCTTTCAAATAAACTTCCTAGACCTTCAAGTACAGAAAAACCTTTACCACAGTGTCGAAGTATGGAGTCCCTCCTAGGGCAAAGTTAGAATGAATTTGCCAAATTATAATTTCTCTTGATACCTTGGTGATTTCTTTTTCTTTTTCATTTCCCAAAAATTTAAACACCATCCACCTATAAGTTAATTTCTTAAATTAATATGAGGAATAGTTTAGAGAATAGCCAGGCATATATATATATATATATATATATATATATATATATATATATATATATATATATATATATATATATATATACACACACACATATAGTTTTAAAATATATGACAACAGGAAGCATTCTGTGCTGGGTCAGAGTACACCGTAACCTTAATATCACCTCAAAATATCTTATGCATCATTCCTTTTTATTCACTTAATGTGAATATTTTTTAGGTCTACAGATGTTCTTTAAATTGTAGGAGTACCACAGCTTTAACGGTAATTATGTTTTCTCACACCACACTATGGCAATATTAGCACCTGAAATGTGGTTAGCCTCTCTGGTGCATAGAATACATTTGGTAATGAAAGAATCATTTTTAGACTTGTTGAAGGTAACTTTGGAAACACGAATATAGTCTGTGGATTATGAGCCCTTACGTTTGTTTTACCAATCCAACAGTAATCTGTATGAGAGCAACTCTGTCAATAAGAAGCTAGTTTCACAGAACAATGGGGAAACTACCTCAATTCAGCTTGCTGATGCTGCCAATTCTGATGGTTTGATACTTGCTACCTCCCTGCCCATTATCTTTTGTGTTTCATTATGTGGAAATTTGAAGCAGGTAGCCTCCCCAGCTCTCCACAGACCAAGTTGAAGAACATCACTTGAATACTTACACTGGTGCAGAAGGCCGTTCAGTACTGTCAGTTACTACCACGCTCTTACATCAAGATGAAAGGGTGAGATTTTTTAACTTGCATACATCATAACTGGTGTGCTTTCAGAGAGCCTTAAGATCCCAAAGACTTTCACAGGAAGAAATTGTTTGCTTAAGTTTTATGTGACTACAATGAAAACAAAACAGTGGATAAAGGAGTTAATTGTATAAATTTCAATAGAATTTTGTGTATGTCTAACATGTATTCATTTAGGCCTCTTTACACTAGCAGGGGTTGAATTCTGAAACTGGAATCTTTTTTCTTACATGCATTTCCATGTGTAGCTATTGATAAATTAATAATTTCTAAAATTTTCTTGTTTTATCACCAGTGGTTGACTATATTTTCAATACCCTGTGATATTCATGACATGCATATCTGCATATTTCTGATGTGTTTATATGGTTTTCCATTAAGAAGTAAATTTGCAACAAACAGATATATTATACATACCTAACACATTATCAGAGACCTGGAAGTAAAAGTTATCCCAATGAAACAAAGCAATTATTATTTCCTGGTAAAATAATATTTTTATAACATTTTACACTTGATTTATTATTTTCATTTTGAGGTCTATCTCACATAATACTTTATCAAGGCATCAGCTAAGAGACCACATGTTTAGTAAATGCAGAAACTGCTGGAATATTGCTTAGCACATGTCCTAATTGATAATATTTATGAAGAAATCTAAAATTTGTGAAGGAGAAATAGGTTGGAATTCCAATTAAATTTTTGAGCACCCCTCTCTAATTCCACTCTATTAAAAATTTTTAAAAACTACAGTTCAATGATAAATTGCTATGCTAAAATAATCATAATGACAAAAGAGAACTGGCATGAGAAAAATTATATTGAAGTAAAAATAACCAGGAAAACGTATCAATCAAATGTAGGTAATGGAAATGCTCTTAATTCCTGAAAAACAAATTCACAAATACTATAAATTAAAATATAGTTTATGATTTCTATTTTTAAAAGCCCCATTAATCTAAAAATGTTCACATATTGATGAAAGATCTTTAAAATTCAGTATTTTTTTATTTTTTTAATATTGCTGTGAAAACTTTTCATGATGATGGAGATGAGCATATAAGTGAATTAATAATATTTCCAAAGAACCATAGACTTAATTATAGGCAACAATTTTAGGCTTTTTCTCCCACAAAAGTTCAAATCCATTGACTGGGTTGCTTACACTAAAAATGACACTAAAAACTTTAGAGGCTAATTTTCTGCATAATATAAAGACCAAAAGAGAAAAAAAAAATTTTTCCTGGATCATCTAAAGATCAACTCCAAACTAATCAATAATCATGTTTTATTAGTGAAAGAATAGTTTTTAAAAGTTGTCTATCAGTACTGTACCAAAGTGCCACTGCTTGGGATGTTTTGGGGGAGAAAAAAAATACTAAGAAGCTATTATGCATGTCAATTCAAATTTAGAGAGAGAGAAAATGAATCCAAACCCTAATTTGATTTTGAGCAATTTGTAAAATACTGAAAAGAATGTCCTCTCTTCTCTAACAAAAATACTTGAGATAAAATAACAGTATGTATGATCTTCCCAGTATATTGTAGAAGTACCAAGATATGAAGATTTAATTAGTTCATGTTTAGTAATTCATAACTATAACTTACCACATATATAATTACTATGCATTCTTAAGTAATACTTTAAATATATCGTTAGATTTTTGTACATTCATAAATTAGTTAGGAACATGGAAGCACAAGAGTGAAGTGGCAACATTGCAAAGTAGCTTATGGAAGTATTTTTGTGCAAATGAATTTTACATGAGAAGCTTCTTTGAGCTCATAAAATAGATTCAATGGATCCCAACTACAAATTTAATTTTATAATCAGCAAATATGTCATTAAACTATCTGAAAATATTGTTAAATGTCTAATTTTCTTTATTTCTAGACTAGTAGAAATTAAAGTGTTGGTAGCTACTTCATTCCTGCTTAGGCCATAAGAGGAATCTTTTCTATTTATTGTACTAATTAACTTGATTACTTCCTCTTTGCTTTAAAAAGGAAATCAATCTTTAACCATCACCTGTGCATATACATACATACTCTGATTCCTTTTATTTACAGCTTGCAGAGGAAATAGCTTGTTTACAATATTGCAAATTTTATGATTTTTGCAATAAAATGGGTAGTTATGGTTTTACACATTCTCATTTGAAATAAAATTATTGGTATTTCCTCTTTTTTAAAACAAATCAAAAGTCAACATTTCTTAAACATCTAAGACCTTTTTAAGTTAATCAAATGTCTTAATTTCAACTATGTTTTGACATTTCCTTCTCTTAATATACTACATCATGGAATTTTTTTCTCATTTAATTTATGTCTCATTAGAGTATTTCAAAGGTAAATGCAAACTATGATTTTTAAGAAGGCATGTGCAAGAACTTTATATGAAGAAGTCAAGGAAGGCTATACAAGAAAAAAACCTCTGTTGGGATAACCAAGTCTTTTCAATCATAATATGAACAGAAGAAGAGAATCAAGTTGGCAAATTTATGGTGAAATTGCAGGACCTAAATGAGAGTTACAGAGAAAAATTTTCCAGGAAATAATAATGAAATCATTTAAAGTTATAAAAATCTTAAACACTATACCAAACACTATTGATGAAAAAAAAATTAGAGTTTACCATATTATAATTTCATCCTACTGATGCCACAGGAAGCACTAAAGACTAATGCTGTAGATATTTCTTGTCTAGCTACACCCTCTCTCAAGGAAACATGAATATTTTATAAATGTTTCTTAAATACAAGTATTTTTGCCTCGATTCACTTTCACTCTCTAACCTGCTTACTCTGTTGTATGCCAACACAGTTAATGCTACTAGTAGCTTTGTACCTTTTAGAACTTTATTAATAATCTTTATAATAAACATTAAATTAATGTTAACTTGGAGTTATGTACATTGTGCAAAATAATTCATAACCAAGCAATATTCATATTACCATATAACTCATTCTACATGAATATTACTTTGAGACTGAACAAATAATTAGATGGCTGAAAATATTACTCTCAAGCCCTTTCTCTTCAATTATTGCAGTCAATTTATAAAATTCTGCAGTTGTCCACATGATGTGTTATCAGAGTACTCCACAATCCAAATGTCTCTATAAGTATTCCAATGCTTCTTCATTCTAAAAGGCCAAAGAAAAGAGCTTGAAAGAAGAGGAAAGTAAAGCCAACTTTCTAAGGATCTAATTTAGATAAACATTGTCATTCAGAACGAATAATTTTAAAATGAGAATGTTCCACTCTGTGATCTAAGAGACAGGTTATTAAAGATTTACAGTTAGTACAATATTGGAGGATTTTAAATTTTAAAGCTTTTAAGTTTGCATCAATGGCCCAAGACTGCAGAATTTCACACTGCATTGGCAAGGAAATATGTTTAAAATCCAATGAAACATGTTTAAAAGCTAGTTAAAGTAGCTTTTTAAAGGGTAAGAATTAACCTGATTCTTCTGAAGTTAAAACTGGGAACATGATTCTGGCTTCAAAATGAAATGTCTTGGTTGACCTCAAAAAAGTGTTTGGAAAAATTCATGAATGTCATCCAGTCTTTTTTTTTCTTTTTTAAATTTTTTTGAAGTGACAAGTGTTAGTAAAGTTACATAGGTTTCAGGTGTACAATTCTGTAATACATCATCTCTATATCACATTGTGTGTTCACCACCCAGAGTCAGTTCTTCTTCCATCACCACCATATATTTGATCCCTTTAATAGTAGGTAGAGGTCTTGGGGATGGGAGTTCAGGATGCAGTGACTACAACAGAGTCCTCTTACGCTGACCACTGCCTAGCTTTCTATAGCATTTCTTTAATGCCTTGAATTTCAAGTTGTTACACTGTCTTATGTTTTGAATGACATTATGAATCAAGAAAGACAAGGAAAAATCATTTAAAGTTGGTTTTCATGCCTCAATAAAGAATAAAGATTTCCTTTATTATCCTAAGTAATAAAAGATGATTTGTCTTGAAACAGCTGTGGACAATCAGAATGTGTTCATTTATAAATAAGTCCTTTTTGTATATTCTAACACTGACTTCTGGCTATGAACTATGAAATTGAGAATTGTAGAAAATGCTAGATTTCCCTTCATTTGGCTTTTCTGAATGCATTGGAAAGTAGAAGGATAATTTGGAAAAGTTTTTCATACTGTTTTCCCACTTGCCAAGCATTAAATCTAATTCAAGATTATCTTTTTAAAAGACAGTTTATTTAAAAAACTAACAGCTAATTAAGTTATTACTCATTGGTAATGAAAATCACTTTCTAGGAACAAGAATATAGCTATTGCAGGCTTTGGTCTCTGACCATTCTCATAGATTTACACACAGCATTAATCTTACCATATACACCTACCAGATTTCAATCCACTGGATTTTTTCCCTTGTACAACCTTTCCAACCTTTCCTCCCCCTCCCCCCTTAAATGCTTTGTACAATCACATGTAAAATCATGAGCTACAAACCTCAATAAAAAATGTCAGTAAACAGTTAAGCTATGTAGTCACTGTTATTATATGGTAGTGCCAAAACTTTGGTTTGGGGACAGTATTTCAAACTGGAGGAAAATAATTGAAACATGGACTCCTAATGTATTTCCTTACTATCCCAAAACCCTGCCACCCTACTCTTCACACATTGAAAATAAGACAAGAGGCCTTTTTTTTTTTCCTTTATGTTTTCAGAGAACTGCTGCCGTCCAATGTGTTTATAAGTCTATTTGTTCTTTCCTGGAAGACAGGAAGTTAAATCAACAACTTACTGTTTGTCCTTAAAATTTGCTAGTAATGAGATATAAGCAAATGTAATCTTATATCTGCTGCCTGATCTAATTTCTCCTTATCTCAAACTTGGGAAATGGACAGTCAATTACCAATGAGTGTCTGGTCCAAAGGAGAATTTGGAGATTTGTTTGTGCTATAACATGCCATTCTTTCGAATAAAATCACAGTAAATGTTATTGAATGTTACATTACAAAGAGAGATGGTCTGTAATCACCATTCTGTAGTGTCAGGGATCAGTAGCTCCAACATTAAATTTTTTCATTTAATCTTCCCAATAATATGGTAAAATGGATTTTTTTCATACTTTATAGAGGAAATTTAAATTCAGATTCATGGTCACAAAGCTATTACATTTTGAACCCAAATTTATCAGTCTAAAATTCATCTTATTCTTTTTAACCATGTTATATTACATCAACCAAATGATTAGTTAAGAAGAAATTAACCCATCCCTTTTCTTTTAAATAAGGGAAACAGGCATTCAAGGAAACTGAAAAACCATAGACACTGCTTTTAAAGAGCTCAGTTTATGTAAACTCCATTTTTCTAGGCAGTTGAGAGAGACAGAGGTATCGCTAATTCTATACCTTTGAACAAATTATTTTTCTAATAGGATTTCTCATCTCTTAAGTAAATGCAATATCTTGTATGCGATATATAATGTACTTGGAACACATGAAATTCTCATCCAGAAAATTCTTAAACAAGATTCTCGGTTAATACTAAATAGTGCTAACAGTTTCTCTTACCATGCCCCACCCTCCCCCACACATAATGGTTAGAGAATAGTAGTATGCTTCCAAATCAATTTCTAGTTAAAGTTTCACCCTGTTATGTATGACTGGTTCATTTCATTATCAGAGATGTATAATACCTACAAGTTTCTTAGTTGTTTTTCAAATATATATATTTTTTTAGTTTTCCAATTACAGTTGGCATACAATATTACTAGTTTCAGGTGTACAACATAGTGATTAGACATTTATATAACTTACAAAGTGGTCTTAGTCTTTGTGTATACAATTTCTTAATAGTTAATCTCCATATAATAGTACTCTCTACATAGTTGTACTTCTAGTGCTCAAATGCAGCACTTTAAAATTTGTATTAAGCAGCTCTAATTTGATGAAAAAAAAATGGTTCTGAGTTAAATGTATTTGGGAGATGCCAGGCTAAAGAAAATAAAATAGTGGGGGTTTTTTTTGTTTTGTTTTTTGTTTGTTTGTTTTTTATTGTAGGATTTCAGAGAATGCATTGCAAAACTACAAGAATATTTATATATATATATATATTTCCTAAAATTATTTAGCCCTGAAATTCTGAAGGAACCTAAAAATACTTTGGGAAATAGTAACCCATAGAACTCACTTTGTGAACCACCACCCAAAATGTTTTTGTTACAACTGAGTTTTAGTTTGGTTTGATTGGTTTGGTTTGGCTTGGTTTCTGAATATTTTACATCAATGAAATGCTGGAGGTGTGACTCCTTCAATATTAATTAACTTTGGAATTCGTGACAAAATAATGTTATAAAAGTATCTTCACTAAATGTCTGCTTCCACTCTTTAGATAGAGAAAGAACAAGTAATGAAATGAGTCCTCCCGGGTAATTGTGCCCTTACCATAAGATCCCTTTATTGCACTATTGCTTCCTATCTTCTAAGTTCAAATATCCATTTGGCTGCAGCAACAGAGATAAACAGAGTCAATACTCAACAACTGGTTTTCTCATTTATGAAGTGCATATGAATTACAGGGGAATCATGTTAAAATTCAAATTTTGATTTCTGTTAATCTGAAGGTGGGTGTGTGTTTCTGCGTTTCAAACAAGCTCTCAGGGATCCCTGCTCAACCTGGTACAAG
>NW_017732478.1:281988-284343 GCF_001890085.2 Hipposideros armiger | reverse complement strand
GTGTGTGTGTGTGTGTGTGTATAACGTGTGTGTGTGTCTGTCATGTGTAATTGTATACATATATGTAAACACATATATGTAGTAATTGCTTATTATGAAAGAAGACTTTGGCAAAGTGGTGTTTTCCTCATAAGCACTCATCTACAGCACACGAGAAATGGTTATTAGAGAAGTTTAAACCAATTCTTTGAATATGTAAAACATCTGACTTGCAGTTTGAGATCTTTGCTGGTCTTTTTGTATGTAGAGTGGGGAATAATCCCATAGGTAAGTATGGCAAAAAAGTGAAAAACTAAAGAATGTCCAAGAAAGAAACATCATTATGTTTATAGATTAATCAATTTATAAAAATATCAGTTATAATTAATTACAGTATGCCCTCACTTATCATGAATAGCTCCCGTGACTTTAAGCAAAATTACATATAACAAAACCAGTTTTACCATAGGCTAATTGACATAAACAGTAATTAAATTCCTACAGCATCTCATCAGTGTTATAATGAAATGACATTGAATGAAACAATGTTATTCAAGTAACTGCTTTATTTGTTGCATGACAATCCTAAATGTTTACTGCTAGTGAAGAATCTTCTCTGAGTAAGACAAAACTCAATTGCTTTTCTCTACTGACCTCGGATGCTTCATCCAGGATTTACTCCCAGTTACATCAGCAGAAAATATAAATGCCTTATCCAATGTCGAGAGTGTTAATGTGCTCTGAAGATTTTATGTATAAAGATCTTATCCATATTGGTGATAGTGTGTTAAAGTCAAAACACATCATGATATTTTTTAAAAGTCTGAATAATTGTGAATTAGATAATTCTATAATGAACATGATCTTTCAAATAATCACAATTCTAAAAACAAGATTCATGTCTGAATCTCCAAATTATTAATTATTTTTATATTTCCAGTTAGGGAGAAAAAAAACCTCACTAAAGTATTTTATTTTTAAATTCTTGCTTTGCTTATGTAAGATGTACGAATGTGTATTTTCTATTTTATATATATACTTACTTCTACCATATTCCAGAAACAACAGTTGTTGTTTTTTTTTTTAATTTGGGGGAAAAGGTAAGGTGTATTAAAATATAAGCCTGCTGTCTTGCACTATATACTTCTTAAAGCTAACAATTTTTCACATTCTTGGAAAGTTAATTTCCACCAGTTAATTTTAATGGAAAAAAAACAGATTTCCCTTAATTCTGTTAACAGCAGAAAAACAAAGTAAGAAATAGATTCAAACTGAAAAAATATTACTTTCTTTGTAAACATCCTTTTGTTTTAAATTTTGATTTTGAAGTATAACATGCTATTTTTCTATAATCTAAAATATTTAAATTAACGGTAACTGTTTTATGCTTGTAATTTATGTATACATAAATTGCCTAAAAGATTAAATATAATAAGTAGTAGTATTATTTGGTTTTAAAATTTAAACTGGAATAATATCTGAGTTTGAGGAGTTAAGGCATTTAAATCCCTGTGAAAAACACAATGATTCAGTGTTATATTTTATTCACTTATTTTGAAAAGAGGATGATTAAACTTATCTTTCTATTTTCATATGTTATTATGAGGGTCAATAAAATAGTTAGCTTGGTATTTCCCATCCTTGGCTTTGTTGAGAATAACCTAGAGTTTATTTAAAAATATGTGTCACTGCTTTTCATTTCGACTTTTTAATTGAATTGTTTTCTGAGAGTCTGAACAACATTTTTGCTGGTTAAATCAGAGACTAAACTCTCTTTAGTTCTGAAAAAGGAAGGACATTTGTTTCTCCAACCCAAATAGCCAATGAGGTGACAACAATTGTTTTAGACCCCCGAATCCTGAGTGGCAGAGATGGGTTCAATGAGTCATTCAATGAAGTAACACAGCTCATCCTGGAGAGGAGCAGGGCGCCCAGGAATGGGTTCACCCCAAGACAGGGGCCCATGCCTTGGTAAACATCATGGTTCTGGTGGGCACTGGTAAGCTCTCACTGGCCCTTGCTTGGGTTATTAGGTGATTATGAATCTTTGTGGGGTTGCCTGAGAAAACTTTTCTCTAGGGAGTAAAGTAGTCCTATAGGAATATCCACCACATTTGGCTCATCTGGAGACCACATAAAGGCTGGTTTTTCCTGATAGCTTGTTCAGACTCTACAGATCTCAAAATTAACATGGGAAATCGAGCCTCCTAAGCAGACAAAGCCCACCACAGTCAGCCTCCCATTTCTAAGATGCATGATATGAGAATCCTTTGATATCTAAATTAATCTTTTGAGCACACAATTAGAGAAAACTGGCTATAAAATTAGGCAAAATGAATGGAAAGAAAATTATTAGAGACTGTTTCAGGACTTAAA
>NW_017732478.1:272759-281828 GCF_001890085.2 Hipposideros armiger | reverse complement strand
AAAGTATTTAGCTAAATGGAACAACTTATGATGTTGTTTAGATGTCAACACAGTTGTTTGAAGTATTATAAAATGGATGTCCTCATTTTAAAAGGGGGAAGGTCATTTGGAACTTGACTCGTTAAGGACTGATATAAATTATAAAATACCTCCAAAACAAAATTTGGATCTGGCTGTTCTGTGTATTTGTCTGTGTATGTCAATATGTATGTTATAAATATGAGATATTTTCTACCTCCGGATGCTATTGTTAAAATTCATTTAAAGGGAAGTGCTTATAAGGATAGGGCATTCTAAAATTCTCAAAAATACAGAAACTAATTCAAATGCTTTTCAAGTTCATGTGATCAAAGATTAATCTTTAGTAAATAAAAGCTTAAAAACTTAAGTGTTTGGTTTAAGTAAAACAGACATATCTTTCTTTTGCCTAGGTTTTACAAAAATAAATCTGTTAGTAATTGACTTTGATGTCTACAAAGTGTGTTTCTAGAGATTATAAAACGTCTTCATAAATCTGTCAAGCTGAAGAATGCTAATCAACTATTCTTAGTTTTCATTGGACATTGAGGCTTTCATGGTTAAAAATCTCAGTATATGTAAGAATAACTTTGCAGTGTTGTAGAAGGGCCCCTGGAACACCTCAAAAGGTTTAAAATTACATCTGAAGCATTGTAACATAAGAGATGAAAACTTCTAGGGTATATAGAATGGGTAAACAATGATTATAAATTAAGTGAATTTTGGAGCTATGGAAAACCCAAGACAGTCACTTGGTTCTTGTTTGATCCCTGGCAACCCCCATTTTTCAGTTTTTGCATCCCTTCATGCATCACTACGCATTTAACTTGACATTAGATGAAGGAACTTACGAACTGACATTACTGTAAGGAGGCACCTTACATTATTGCCAGGGTTTGATAGAGTCACCTCAAGAAAATGCCAAGTTGGTAACTGCTTTCTTTCGCAGCAACGTTCAAGGAGACAGAGTTTAAAGGTCATTGACTGCTACTTGGAGATTTTGTTTATTAGAAAGGACATAAAAAAAAAGACACACTCCAATCCCATTGGAAAAGACCTTGTCAGGCACCTTACCACAAATGGATATCTGCCCCTGTCTAAGGCCATCAAAGACTCCTTGAGGACATGAAGCCACCAACATCAGAAGTAGGCAGCTATCCCAAGACATCGACAAGGTCTGTATACCTATAGGTTGATGTTGAACTTAGAAATCAATTGTTTGAATGCCTTTACCGGTCTGCTAATGATATTAGTGATAATCATAGTAATACTTGTTCTTTGGGTTTTTCTATATACTCCAACTGTTTATGATTACTGAAGATGCATAAGACAACTGTTATACTCTTCATGGTTTATGTAAATGTTATGCTTGATGCCAAATACAGAAAAATGAGATAGAAAGCAAATCTTGGATCATGATAGTTCAAAGGATAGAAATGACCCAGAGTGTTTTTTTGTTTGTTTTTTGCTGTAGTTTGTGTTTTCTGCAGTGAAGGCCATAACACTTGACTGTCTTCTATTTGCCTGCCCTTTCCTTTTCAGGAAAGTTCAGCCTCAGCTGAGATCCCATGGTTACGGTATTGCCCTATCCCAAGCTGTCAACAAGGTGACTTCAATACCAAGCCTTCCTGGGAATGAGCCTTCCTAGAGCTGTTAGACCACACTATCCAACCAAAAGGTTGGTTATCAATGCATCCTTTGGACTGATTTATAACTAAAAGGGGGGACTGTGGATGAAAAAATGGTTCCTTTCTATGGAAAGTAACCTTACAGGGTGATAGGGTGATCTGATCATAAATTCCTAACTGGTCAGGTCATAGTGAATAGTCACACCCCAAGCATGTAAATTTTTAGGAAAAGGTTTATGTTTGCCTTAAGCAAGCTATGTCCATTGTTTCTGTGCATCTAGGTTCACACACTTTTGAAATGCCTTTTTGGACTCCTTCTAATGTGTGAACCACCCTTCCAGACCTCTCCTTCTAAAAAGTAGCCATCCTCAAGAGAGCAAATAATTTTAACTATCCAGTAATCTACTCCCTACCTTAGTTTCTATCGTCTTCATGTACTTTTCCTTATGCTCCCTCCTTAATTTCAAATGCATAAAAGAAACTGCAAAAATGTTATTCTCCTGAGCATGTGAGATCTTGCTCCCTGGCATATTTTGTCAGGTTGGCTCAAATGAACTCTTACAAAAATTATCTATGTATTTGGATGCTTCTTACATTGACAAGGCTAAACTCCATCCAATCTCATAGATATATGGGATCGCTTTTCTCTTTTTAAAATCTTTCCTACTTTATTATCAGTCTTTCTCTTATGTTTAATCTCAGGCTTACTCTTTTCCCATTTTGGTTCTGTGTTCCACAGAGGTTATTTATAGCTTATCTGCTTTTTCTTTGCTCCATGCATCAAGAGTATCTTCTCCCACTCAGTCCTGAGATTTACTCATCAACCAGTCCTTTGTCTTGTCTCCCTTCCTTCTCTCAATATCCCCTCATCCCCATTCATGTTGGAGTTAATTCTTGTGTCAGCGTTTCCTGATCAGCCCATTTTCTACTATGTTGTTTATTCTTACATTTTTTCCTGGCTAAGCCTTTCTACTGCAATATGTCTGCCTCATGTATGATCTAGTTCCTACTCTCTTACTAGAGTACATTTCAGGATCCTTTGGTTTTAAGTAATAGAACCATAACTCAAACAAGCTAAACAAATTTTTAAAAAATCAAATACTTTCAGGCCGGCCAAGTGGCTCGCTGGTTAAGAATTGGCTTGGGATGCCAGCTCTGAGCAGCAGGGCCCCGGTTCAGATCCCACATGAGGGCCAGTGATGCTGCGCCCTCTACAGCTAAGATGGTGAACAACAGCTCGACCTGGAGCTGGGCTGCCATGAGTGGCCAGCGACAGCATAGGCTGCAGTGGGGCTGCACTGGGGCTCCAGTGGGCTGCCGTGAGCTACGGTGAGCAGCCGGCAGCTGGTGTGAGCTGCCATGAGCCTCCGTGAGTGGCCATCCAATGGCCAGCAACCAACTGCCTCACCCAGGAAGAGCACAATGATCACAATACCAACATGGGCCAGTGAACCGATGTCCTCCACAACTAGTCTGAAGAACAAAATGACAGCAACTTGTTGTTCCCCTTCCCCAATTACCCAACGCTGTTCACCTACCTGAATTCCCCAATAAAATCTTAAAAAAAAAAATCAAATACTTTCAATGAAGTGTATCCACTCCCTTAATCAGGAAGGAAAAAGCTAAGTCCAGGGCAAATTTGGAACCAGGATAACGAGCACAGTAAATGCTTTCCCTGCCTCTTATTTCTGTTTTTCTCTATGTGCTAGCTTGATTTTTTCCCCTTACTGACAGACAGTATTTTAAGGCAGTTGATTATCCAGGCTTTGAATCTAGACTGCCCAAATAAAATGTTTGCTCTCCCTATATTTCAAATCTTGTGATTTGGGGCAAGTACTTCTCTGTACCTCAGTTTCCTGTTCTGTAAAATGGGGGTAATAATAAAAACTACTGAATAGAGTTATTGGGATAACAGCTCAGACCAGGAGTTACTAACATATTTAGAACAGTGCCCGACACATACTAAATGCTTAAAAATTGTTCTCTATTCTTTTTTTTTTGTAAATATTTTCTCCCTCTATTTTGAAGTCCATAAGGTATCTTAGGTAGGAGGTGATTGTGATTATACATATGACAAAAAGAAAATAGGTTGTTTTGCAAGTAAATCTACTAGTTGATTTCTAATTAAATTAGCACTTATACTTTGGAAAATTTTATTAATCTCACAATTGTCCTCTATTCTTCTTGTTGTAACAGGATAGCCCCTTTTTATAGATAGAGACATGTTTGGCAGCAGCTTTGGACTTGCAATCAAATGGCTCCATGAAAATATGAAAGAGCTCTTTGGTTAGAAAAATCACAAGGAAGGATTCAGATTCACCGTGCTTGGTTCTTTTACCTTATCCCAGACCAGTTTTGCCCAGGAGAATTGAGTACCAGGATTGGTACACCCTAGGTTACTGTTTATCATCTCCAACTATGGCTGAGAAGTCTTGCCAGAAGCTGGCTTGGGGAGGAAAGCAGGAGAAACACACCTGTGTTGTATCAGTTCCTACAGTGCTACACACAGCTTGCCCAGTCCATCTGAGACAGGATCCTTGTAAACTTTACTCTTTCAAACCTAAACCATGGTTCATATCCAAATGACTGAATGATTTGTTTTCCTTTACTCAGTTCCATGTCTAGCTCACCAGTGTACTGCTAATCAAAAGCAAATATTAAACTCACAATTCAATCAATATCACAAAGCTGCCCATTTCCATTGGTTATAATTACTTTCTATCATCCTTTAATAAGCCTTAATTGTAAACATTAGAAAATCAGAATGAAATGTTTAGTTCTTGTACTCACTCTACTCTCTTACCAAGGTCCTGAATTTCACTCTATAAGTTTGAAAATGTCAAGTAGAGAAATACTGTTTTTTCAGAAACACTAATGTGTCCTTGAAAAGATAATTAAATTGGTTTTGATGAAAACTCTTTCAGAATAAAAGGTAGAAATTAAAATGCTATTAGGTTTAATCCAGAGTTAATAAGATGTAGCCAGAAAAGTTGTTATTCTCACCTAGCCTGAAGGCATAGAGCTGAGGGATACAACCCACCACAATACATACATCTAAATAAAAGAACAGTTACATTTAAAAGAATGCTGCCACCAGTCAGAAACAGTCTTTTGGATAAAATTGTGGGGGCTTTTTCCAAGGTATACCTTGCACTCAAACATTTTATTTGAATGTAGATTGCTGATCTTATCTCCCAACACACACACACACACACACACACACACACACACACACACACAACTATTGAAAGGGAAAAGAAGTGAAAGAATATATATACAATTTTAACAAAAAAAGAAAAAAGCCTAGCATATCCTTCCCAATTTCATGGAGATTTGAGGAAGAATATTTATGCAATATACAATGTGACCCTTCACATTCTTTGAGTCATATAATAATAATACCATAAGATTACCAGCTCCACCAAAAGAATATCAGAAGCAAAAAACAATTACAGTTCTGCCTTTTCTTTTCAATGATCCATATGTTTGAAAATTTTTTGTTTTATGTATTAAATAGTATTTTCAGTTTTATTCTAAGTGGAATAGGTTATTAAGATTGTTATGAATAAACAACCTGAGATGCCACTAATTTTTTATTTTTCATTTGAAGGATTTCCAGAAATATTAAAAGCTAGACAAAAATAAAAACTAATTGAGTGGCCTCATTAAAAAAATATAGTTTGAAGTGTTTCAAATCTAACATACAGGGACTTGGACAGACATCAGAAGAAATTACTGATTATTTCCAGTAGATTTAATTTAAAACAAGCTACAGGGGAGATCATCATAAGGAAATGATACAAATCTTTCATTAGGATAATTAAAGCCTAATTGTGATTTAATTACAGATAAGATTAAATTTTGGCAGGTTTACATTTCAATTGAATGGCAATAATTTATTGAAGGTATGCTAGATGTAAAAGCCTAGATTTTGGAATTCTGGGATTTGTTTATTAAAAACAGACTCCTATTCCTTGGTTAATGTATATAGCTTTTCTGTTGAAGCAATAAATTAAAGCATAATTTCAGGATACTGAAGTTTTTAGGGTGATAGAATGATCAACCATTTCTCGTCATCCTACATCAATGCTAACAACATTAAAAAATCAGCTTACAGAGTACTTTCACTTTTCTCAGTGGGATCACAACTTCAAGAAAAACCAAAATACTGAGGATTAAATCACATTTGGGGCTTATATAGTCCGCATGCCCAAAGTGTTTGAAAATAGTTTCAAGAGAAGGGAGTGCTTAAAAGGATTATCACTCTCAGGACTATTGTAGCTAAGCACATTGTACTACAAATAAATCCTGGTGTGACTGTTATAGAAAGTAGGTGCTGTAAAGGCCATTCTTTAGAGGGAAAATGCAGGCTGTCTATGTAAATAATAAAACCTTCTTGATTAAATGAGCTTCACTTTGATGACTCCAGAGTTTTAGAAAGCTATTCAGCAATTATGTCCCTATTGAGATTTAATTATCCCATTAGATATTTATTTACTGCTACATACTAAGTCACAGTATACAGTGACTTATGGACTAATAAGTACTTGACTATTGCTAGGTAGACACGGCTTAGCCAAATCATTATTCCTATTATTTTACAACCATTTAACACTATGCCCAGAACAATGCCTTGCCCACTGTAGGCATCCAATAAATATTTTTTGAAATGAAAGATGAATAACCTGACCTACGTTTCATTTGACTATGATCTGCTCCCCATTGTAATAAACCTTATTGTGATTCACTTTAACTTGAACCCCAAACTACATTAAGCCAGCTTGAGGAAGGAATGTAACATAGAATGTAAAGGGTCGCGTACAATAACAGGGCCTTTATATATGCAGGGAGTGCCAAAAAAATGTATCCAAGTGGACACTTTGGTCAACATTGCTTGAGCAGTAGTTCACCATAATCAGAAGTGTCTGGATGCTGATGGTAACAACTTTGAGCACCTCTTGTATTTGCAGAACTCATACGTGGCTTGTATTCATCTTTTGTTATTGGTATATATCTAGTATTACAATTTTAATACTTTTTTTTTCTTTCTTAAAATGTGTATGAATTTTTTTGGTATATTTGCTATGCCAAAAGCTAGGAAAGAGAATGTTGTCTGTGTCAAAAACTGAGACACATCGGACTAGAGAAAAAGCCTTTGGATAACTATTTCCATTCTGTAGTTTCTCAAAATAAAATTTAAAAAATAAATTAAATAATCCACTGATCTCAAATTTATTAGTTTCTCAGAAGTTGATATTTACATTGCATTTCTTATTCAAAGAGTTTAGAAAAAGTTATCAAGGCTTCAAAATAATCTCTATTATGGTGATATTTCCAAAGCAATGAAGCATAAGGAAATTATTCTGTGACTTAAGTCAATGTTTCCCAAACTATTCTGATAAACTTCTGTTCTTTGTGTTAGGGATGACAGGAGGTTGGGGGTGTTTTCTATTGGTCAAGTAAATTCAGGAAGATTAGATTAAACAAATTTAATAAGTCTCTTAACCTCAAGATTGGCAAAAGCTTTAATATACTCACCTTCATTGTGAGTCTCCTCAAAGAAAGCATAAACTGAATATTAAGAGTGTAAATGATGGGACTGAAAAGAAGGAGATGAAATTAGAAACAACATTAGAGATTCATGACTATGTTCATGATCCATTGATTTCTAAACCTAGTTCTCGATCAACAGGATCTTAATCATGACCGATTTTATAAGTAAGATGTTGGAGAGGAATGACAGAATAGATTCACTCTTTGTTACCTACCCACTCATCATTGTCCCTATTATAGAGGTGGGAGAGACATTTGCAGGGGATAAAGTATGTCCTGGAGCTGTTCTTGGAACACAGCCATGCCCATTGGTTTGTGTCATCTGTGGCTGCTTTTCAGTCATAAAAGTAGAGTTGAATAGTTGTACAGAGACCTTGTGGCTGGCAAGAATAAAATATTTAGTATCTGGCCCTTTTTAAGAAAAAGTTGATAACTTCTGCATTGGTGGTTAAAGGCATACACTCCAGAACCAGAAAGCCAAGTTTCAAATCTTAGCTAATTTCTGACTTTAGGTTATTTATTTAACCCTTCAGTGCCTCAGTTTCCTCACCTGCAAAACATGAATAACAATTTTATCTACCTCATAGGAAAACAAAGTAAGTTGATCTATGAAAACTGCATAGAACTTATGATACACATATGTGTCTGACACACATAAAGTGTATGTAAGTGAACTGTCATTACTATTTCTAATGAAACACTGATATTATATTAAGGTTGCAATTTGCCAAGCTAAAAGTCTATATTACTCATCCTTTCTTGTAGTTAGAAGTGACTAATGAAATACAGGTAGAAAAGTATAGGTACTGCTTCCAGGACGTCTCCTTAAAGGGAGCTGCTGGAACTTGGCATTGTGTCTTTTACTCTTCTTCCCCTTCCTAATTTTTCTTGTTGGAAAGTAACTATAATGATCAGAACTTCAGCAGCCATCTTTGACGATTAGGCAACCTTGAAAAAGAAAGCCAGGTGCTAAAGAAGGCAAAATGGAGAGACTGACAGAGCACAGGTCCCTGCTGACTGCAACTTCTGTAAGATCCTGAATGGTAGACCTTCAGAACCTTTTTACCTGCGCAGAAATTAATCACAATCTTGTTTGAGTCATTGTTATTTAGACTTTTCTGTCACGTGCAGCTAAACATGATTCCTAGTTGATAGAGCAGTCAATCAATTAAAATTATTATTATTATTATTATTATTATTTTTACCAAGGTGGGAAGAGGTAATAATAACGCCACTTTTTAAGTATGAGTGACAGAGCCTTACATTTCAACATTAAATTGCAGCTTTCCATCAGGGTCCCATTTGATTCTAAGCTCTTCATGGTTTATATATTATGGTGGGGGAAATCTCCGCTGTCATTTAGCTTCAGCACAGCATGATTCCTCATTACTAGGTGGCAGTTATCAGAAGAGTTTTCTCTCAAGGTTGTAATCACGATGAAAGTGGTAATAAAGGACTTAGTCATAAAATAGTAAAGTATGTTTCAATTAAAATCTGATAGCAACACAGATCTTTCTTTTTCTTCCTTGACCCATACATAAAAGCTGTCTAAACCAACACTTAACTACTCAATTAGAAACCAGCACGAGATAAGGCTTAGCAAGGACCATAATGGCAAACACATCATGAGGTGTCTATTTAACAAATGCTATAGACACCTATTAAGGAGCTGATGGCCATATATATGATTTAGCTTTTCTCTTGTTGAGGCCATGCCATTTTACTCTTAAGACTTCAGTAGAATATAACTCTGTTTAAGTAGCACATGACACAGATGACTAACATGATATAATCACTTACAGATGATGAGTTATTATCTTATAGGTAAAAGCACTTGGTAAAAGTAGCTTAAATGGACATTTCTGTGTGT
>NW_017732478.1:262588-267154 GCF_001890085.2 Hipposideros armiger | reverse complement strand
CTGAACAGACACAAAACTGTTTGCAGATAACTGTACTGATATTCCCACTTCATTACTTTGAACAGAATTGAATTTGTGGCACTCACACCAGGGAACATGAGCACTACCTTTAGGAGGAAGACATGTCACATGTCCTTATTCCCAGGTGAATGGAGTACTTTTGGCAGCATGGACACAGTCACCTAGTCCAGGCACCAGCCTTACTTAAAATAAAATAACTTAAAACATGGTTTCAGATGATCTTGTGCATCTAGCCTAGCTATAGGTAAGAGAGATTACGTGATAGAAAGTAGTTTTATAACAGAACTCTGTGCAAATGAATTCATTCAAATATATATCAAGCATCTACTAGATAACCCCCACTCTTTAATACTCTGAGAAGGAATAAAGCCAGAGACAAACATAGATATGTTGTGAGGAATTACTTTTGCATTCAGTGAGTATCAAGATTAAGAAAACTTCATGACATTTTATGGAAATAAATGTAATTAATAAAACTAAACACTTATACACAATACTCAGGTTCCTTTGCCTACCAAATGAACTTCTTCATGGCCCTGAACCCAGTCCATTTTTGTACCCTGACTCTCCAATTAGTCATTTGAATCACTTCATTAGAGAATATCTGGTGAAAATAAGTTGTGTATCATTGCAAACCCCTCACTCATTGAACTAGTGATTGCACATGCCCTCCCTCCCAAGAGACTTTTCCTGGCTAATGCTATTTATCCCACACATTATTATTTATTTTTACTCATTTTGAACTATATCAAACTTCCATAAGAGTACCTAAAATGTATAAAGAATGATTACAATGCAAATGCACATTTAACCAATACTCAGGTTAGGAATTAGAAACTGGACAGTATATGCCTATTGCATGTCCTTTCTTGCTTTACCTCTTTCTTTCAAGTCTTGTCTTTTCTTTAGTTTCTTACTTGTATTTGCATCCCTAAATGTATAATGTTGTTTTGCCAATTTTTGAATGGTATTTAAATGGATTCATATTGATTAGTTTTGTGACATTCTTGCTAAATTTCATGTTTGTGAAATCAATCCTTGATGTGAATACATACAGTTAGTTTTCATTGTTGAAGAGTGTTCCACTTTATCAGTGTGCTACAATTTATTTGTCCAATCTATTGTGGGCATTTCGGTTGTTTCCATTTTGGGGCTATTACATCAGTGTTGCTATGAGCATCCCAGTGGATGTCCTTTTTGTGCATGTTTGCAAGAATCAGATTTGCTTCATTTTTACTAGAAAATGCCAAATTATTATCAATGTTATTAAATAATTCTCTACTATTTTCAAAAGTGAATACGTCTGCAGTGTATGAGGATTTCTGTTTGTCCACATTCTTTTTTTTTTTTTAAGATTTTTATTGGGGAATTGGGGGGATGGGAATAGCACTGGGAATTGGGGGAAGGGGAACAGACAAGTTGCTGTCNCATTTATTTATATAAAGAACAAAGATCAATCAATGATATATTGCCCGTTTTATTTGATTACCTTTTGCCGTCTTTCAATGAGCTTCATAATTCCTCGTTCATAGAAGGACCTGTCTTTATTTGTGAAAAACTGAACAAGGTGCTGATTTACAGCCTCATCTGAATTGAACTTTATACTACAAAGACTTTTGAAGAGAGCGAAACAAGTAGAAGTCTGACGGCGCAAGGTCAGGCGAGTATGGTGGATGTGGCAACACATTCCATCCAAGCTCCAATAATTTATGACAGGTGATCAAACATGTGTAGTCTCATTTTGTTGCGATGGAACACAACTCCTTTGCAATTAACAAACTCTGGACATTTCTGGATGATGGATTCATTCAGACTGTCCGATTGCCAACAGTACATATTCAAATTGATTGTTTGGTTCCTTGGTAGGAGCTTGAAAAACATCACACCTTTAAAATCCCACCACACTAAGAGCATAACCTTCCTCTGATGGATGGCTGCTTTTGATGTCCTTTGAGGCAAATCATCATGTCGGGGCCAAGACTGTCTGCGCACCACATTGTTATGAACAATCCACTTCTCATCACCAGTTATCAGTCGCTTCAAAAAAGGATCGCTTTCTTCACATTTAATTAGCATTTGCAGATATTTATACACACCGTCAAATGAACTTCTTTGAGTTCATGTGGAACCCAAATATAAAGCTTGCTTATGTACCCCAGCTTCTTCAGGTGGTTGTGAAGGCTTGAATGATGGATGTTCAATGTTTCTGCAATCTCTCCTATCATGTAACATGGGTTTGATTCATTCAATGCATTTATTTTGTCATCATCAACCTTTGTGGACCTCCCTGACTGAGGAGCATCGTTGAGATCAAAATCACCAGCACGGAATTTCGTGAACCATTGTTGGCACTGATGTTCTTGTAGAGCATTGTCACCATAAACTTTAAGCAACTTTTCACAAGCTTGACGTGCATTCTTCCCTTTATGGACGTAAACAGTAAAATATGGCAAAAAAAGCAGTTTGGTCTTCCATCTTCAACTTGTTGTAAAATCTCCAAAACTCAACCAAATTGCTCAATTTTTTTAGAATGAAGCTAGAACTGTCAGCTGTCAAATGACATAGCAATAACATAGATGTGAATGACTCTAGTACTTCCAAAAATGAACTAATGACATCTGTCACAAACATGCGTCATGACATTTCTGACAACTCAATAGCAAGTGGTTACAAGAAAAAACAGTGAAGATTAGAGCTAACTGTACACATATTTAAAAATGACGCAAGTTTTGATTTGATAGGTTCTAAACAAATTACTACTAATTGGCAGCCACTCTAATGTTTTGTTTTTCTGGATATGGTCAGACTTCCAAATTAAATGAAGACTGCTGCAGATGCCTTTTTATATGTATTTTCTTATGAAAACAATACCAACTTATAAATCACAACAAAATAACTACATAAGAAAAATCTGCAAAGCTGGTATTGCAAAAATAACAAAAAACATCTGATGGCCTTTCCCATCTCACTCAGGGTAGAAAAGTAAGTCCTTACTAAGACCTTTAAGGCCTGCATGATCAGGCACCCAATTCCCTCTGAATTAATCCCTAATCCTACTGTCCCTTCTCTCCTTTTAGCCACACTGTCCCTAAGTTTGTCCTCAAAGATAGAATGCATACTCTTGCTAAAGGACTTTGCAATTGCCGTTCCCTTTGCTGCAGTGTTCTGTCCCAAGAAAACCCCACAGTTAACCTCTCACACTTTCTCAGTGAGACTTGTGCTGGCCAACCTACCTAAAAATCCAGCAATCCCCCACCTAACTCTTTCTCATATGTGTCATAAGTATTTCGTGTGTTTTGTTTTTGATAAATAACTTGTTTTTTATATATTCTAGTACCCAGAAGTTCTGAGTTTTTTTTTTCTTCAATGATTTGAAATTCCACATTTATCACTCTTAAATTATAAAAATGTGCTTAGATTGACTATTGGACATTTAATTCTGATACACTGAACCGTTGTTTTCTAACATCCATTTAAAGTTACTATCTTTATAATACATTTAATATCTATAAGGAGTATGTCCCTCTCAACAGATTTTTCTGAATTTTTTCTCCCTATCAAATAGCATTTAAGTATAATTTTTTCTTTGTAAAGAAATCAGTGACTTGCCTAAGGTCACATATCTAGGTATGGGCAGAGGCAGTGTTTGAAATAAAATCTGTCTGACTCCAAAATTTATGTTCTATTTACATAGTTCTTGTTTTACAGAAATCCATTGTTTGCATTCAGCAGGTCAATAAATCTGTGGTATGTTCCATGTGCCAGAGTCTGTGCTAACTGCAAAAGCAACAAAGATAAATTACCCTATTTCTGGACTTCAGAACTTATTGCTTAATATCCTACTGTTATCCTTTTTCACTGCCAATTTCCCTCCAGAAAATCATATACAAATCTTTATAAAGCCTTTAAATCCATAAAAGTAGTCATTTTTAATATCATAAATACATCAGCTGGGCAGAGACAATATCTAAAATAATTTTTGTTTGCATCCATTTTATGGAAGAAGAATGCTTAAAAGAAATAGAAGGAAGGTTTATACTTTTAAAATAACAGAGTAAGTATAATCTCTTCTAGAAAACAGTTGCATTTGGAGTTTATGTATTAAGGTCCTAGCTCATGTTTCCTAATTCTTCTCTAAAGATTACTTGATATATTGGAAAATATGGCTTAGGTTTCAACTGTTTCCTCCTTATATCAGTTACTTATAGCTACATTAAATATTACCGTGAAACTCAGTGGCTTACAACAACCGTATTTATTATCTCACAGTTTCAAGAAGTAAGGAATCCAAGTGAGGCTAGGCTGCATGTCCTGCTTCAAGTTACAATCAATCAAGATGTCAGCCAGGACTGCAGTCATTGTAAGATTCAACTGACTAAGGGTTCACTGTCAAGCTCACTTACCAGGCTGAAGGGCCTTGATTTTACCCTGGCTGTTGGTCAGAGGCTGCCCTCCATTCCTTGCCACTTGGACCTTTCTGCAACACGACTCACAGCATGGCAGCCTGCTTCATCAGAGCAAGAAAGCAAGAAGACAGAGAACAGT
>NW_017732478.1:258024-259116 GCF_001890085.2 Hipposideros armiger | reverse complement strand
AAATCCACATGAAATAGGAAGAATTTGGTTCTCTATCTCATATCATATACAAAACTAACTCACAATGAATCAAAGACGTAAATTTATGAGATAAATATATGAAATTCTTAGACAAAAACATAAGAGCAAATTTTCATGACCTTGAATTACTAAATAGTTTCTTAGTTATGATGCCAGAGGACAAACAAAACAAAAAACAGATAAATTATACTTCTTGAAAAATAAAAGTGTTTGTGCTTTAATGTACACCATTAAGATAATAAACAGACAACACACAGAATGGGAGTAAATATTTGCAAATCATAGGGATTTCTATGCAGAATATGTTAAAAAAAAACTGTTATAACTCAACCAGAAAAAGTTAGTTAGCATAATTAAATAATGGGTAAAAAATAAATGAATAGACATTTCTCCAAAGAAGAGAAATGACAAACAAACACATGAGAAGAGATGCTCAGTATCACTCGCCATTAGAGAAATGTAAATCAAAACCACAGTGAGATACCACTTCACAATCACCAGAATGTCTGAAACAAAAAATACAGACAAAACAAGTTTGGGCAACAACATGGAAAAATTGGAACCTTCAGACACTGCTTGTATTATTGTAAATGGTGCAAAAACTGTGGATGACAGTTTGGCAGTTTCTCCGAAGTTTAAGTATAAAGTACCACATGATACAGCAATTCTTCTCCTAACATAATACCTAAGAAAACCAAAAACATATGTCTACATAAAAACTTGTACACAAATGTTCACAGCAGCATTATTCATAAAAGTCAACAAATGGAAACAAACCCCATGTCCATTAAGTGATAAACGGATAAACAAATGTAGTATATCCATATAATGGGATATTATTCATTCACAAATGAATGAGGTACTGATACCGGCTACAACATGGATGAACCTCAAAAGTACTGTGCTATGTATAAAGAAGCCAGTCACAAACAACCACATATTGTATCACTCAATCATAGGAAATGTCCAGAATAGGTCAACCCATAGAGAGAAAGGAGATTAATGGTTGCTAAGGGATGGGAGATGGGAAAAATTTGGAGTGACTGCTAATGTGTGTGGAGTTCCTTGTGT
>NW_017732478.1:204600-256413 GCF_001890085.2 Hipposideros armiger | reverse complement strand
ATCCCCCCAATTCCCCAATAAAAATCTTAAAAAAAACAAAAGAAAGAAGAATTTCCTTCTGATGTGACCCAAAATACTAACATTGATGAATATCTCATAAAATGCACCACACAATGATATTATCAACAATAATTTGATTAATGAGTGCATACATTTTTAATATCATTTCCCTGCACAAGAATATTTTAAATGCCATGAAATCTCACAGCCCATGTGTGAAACAAATTTAGAGAATTGGTTTTCCAATTTTGACAAAAATCATTTTAAAACCTACATGATGTAACTAACAAGACGTCATAAAATTAAAACTTTTCTACACTGCCAATATCAAGAACAAATTTCAATCATGTTTAAAAAATAGGAATTATATTCCTATTCTGTTTACTAAAAATTTTCCAAAATTTATATTATATAAAGAGCAGTAAAAAAGTATGCAGCCAAAAAGTGTGTCCAAAAGGAAAATTTTAAGTTTTATTTACTTGTTTTGGCTTATGTTGTTTATCAGCTTTTTAAAATGTTGAATTTATTATGATTTCTTTTCTCATTCTAAATCAATATAAAATTTATACCTAATTTGTTATTAGCTATTCTTTATTTTCCTTAGAGAGAGAACCCCAAATTATTATAAATAAACCTCTGGCCCCTTACAAAGCCTGGATTTGTGTCTATCTCTGTATCTTGGAATGATCATCCATTAAAATTTTTGTTGTGTTTAGGACTACCAACCATACTTTCTGTTTGCATTGAGGTTAGTCTAAACACTTGAGGAATAGGAAGTGTGATATTGCCTTCGGCCCAGCTTCGGTGACAGCTTTATAACAACCTGTGTTACTGAAATGATCTGATTGCTACAAATGTATGGATTCCATTTAAGATTTAAGGTTAGATGGGTTTCTTAGCTATTCAGTTATAGAATTCATCATTGAATGTTTATAGGAAGTTGATTTGGCCAGAGCCCCAAAACTGGAGATGTCCTTATGGCATTGCTTATTTGTAAATATTTTGCTTAATCAAGCTAAACTTTTAAGCAGTTAAATATGAATAGATATTGTGCATGATAATATAAGCACCAGAGCAGTTTAAAATACCTTCACCTAAAGGAAAATACCATTCTGGTGCCTTTGTTAACAATCAACATATGTATTTAATATAAGATTTTTGATCACTGTAATTAACTCCTGAGCTTCTGAAAGGAGAAATGTATACATTTTTAAAAAGCAGTTTGCTTAGCTTATGGAAATTTAATTTTCACTCATATCTCACTTAATACATTTTTTTATCATTGCACATCTGTAAGTCTGATTGCTATCTTTATTTATTTAGAACCAAATTCTAAAGTAACACATGTACTGAAATAATGCATTTGATGCAAAAATTCATTACAATAATGTGCCTATGTGTGATATATATTATTATATATATATACTTGTGAATACTTAGCACAGACTCCTAGCACTTCACATAAATGAGGCTGTGATTATGATTCCCAAGCTCATGTGCTTTTAGATGCAGAGATAAAGTGCATTGCATTTTAAAGTATAAAGTTAGCACTCCTTAGGTTGTATGAAATAGAAACCCACTGAGCTTGAACAAAAAGGTAATTTATTAGAACAGCAATACACCTGGGCCTTGGGAATAGAATTAGAATGGGAACACACTAAAGAATCCATAAAAATACTCTCTTGGTGCCTCTCATTCCTATTTCTTTCTGAATGTTGTACTTTATTTTGCTCCATTTGCAGAACAGTTTTTCTCTTCCCCTGCCTCCTCTGTAGAAAATGTCCACCAACACTTGCTCTGGAATTTATGTCAAGTCACAAAGTAACTGAGAAATACTAAATTGACTCGCTCTGGGTATCGCTTCTCAATATTTGAGAAGGAGCTGATTGATTGAGTTAAGGGCTCACCCCTAGGGTGTGTATGGCAATCAAGTATGATCACAATGGCTGCCATTGCACCATTGTTGATGGAGAAAAAGGGGGATATTTCCAGGAAAGAGATCCTGGACGACAATTTAATAAGTGTCTTTTGTGTATGGCCAGAGGCTGCATTCTCTAACCCCTTACCTTTCTGTGTGTGGTCAATGGAACAGCAACACTGGTATTACCAGGGAGCTTATTAGAAAGTTAGACTGTCAGTCCTATCCTATCCCTTAAGAGTCAGGATTTACATGTAACAAGTTCCTCAAATGATCTGTATGCACATTAAAAATTAAAACATGGTTCTCATTCAATATTATTTAGCTTCAGCTTCAAATGTACAGCACAGTGGTCAGACATTTACACAGTCCATGAAGTGGTCTCCCTAATAAGACTAAGTGCCCATCTGAACCCCTACAAAAAAATCTAAATATTAACATTGTTTTGTATACCTGAAACTAATAATAATAATAATAATAATAATAATAATAATAATAATGATAATGATAATAATAATAAAAACATGGTTCTAGTCTGTTAAAAAATCAGAAACAGGTGCATAAAAAAAGGTTCTATTTCAAGGTCCATTTTACTCCTAACCAGACATAACCCTTTAGCTTCCTGTGTTAACTTTTTACGTTCTGGAAGAAAACCCATCAATATAAAGGGAATCTTAAGAGTGTGCATATCACTGCAAACTTATTTCCACTAATGGAAAAGTCAAACAATATAAAGCTCAGATCCTAATAATTTGGGTCAATAGTTCCAATTTTATATATAAAGGAAAACATAGTATATCCATTGATAATGTATTTGAAATATTTCTAAATTTTACTAGTGTGACACATTTATATTAATCACAATAAAATAAAAGTAGCTGATTGAACAACTCAGATGGAAACAAGTAATCCAGGTAACCTTGCTGAGGATGTTTAAGATAACAGAAATCCTCAACTCTTAGGTATCATATACTTTAATTTTTATGTAAGCATATATTATGGAATCAAATATTACTAGTTAAGTGTTATTAATGCATATTACATGCCAAAAACTTTCCTAAATAAATTAAATAGATTTTCTGGTTTATATTTTGTCATGTTTAGATTGTGATCTACCATAAGTGTACTTTTACAAATATAATTATTTTTAGCTAGATTCTTTTGTTTTATTTTTATCTCTGTAGTATACATTTTAACTTGAGCTTGCGATATGGGAATTGGACTGACTTGGCTTTGAATTCTGGTTCAACTTCTAGTTACATATAGTTGGGCTACTTTACACCTGTGCCTGTTTCCTGTCTGAAAAGTGGTCATCATAACCACAATTCCTTTATAGAGTTGTGAAGGTTAAAAGAAAAAAATGCATATGTCCTGGCATAGAGTTAGCATTAGTAAGGATTAGTTATTATTATAATCATTAACCCTATTATATGCTCATCCTTACTGAATTTCATTAGGTTCATGACAGCAAGCTTTCTCATGTTGCTTTTGGAAACAGTTGTATTCCATTTAACCACTTGGGAAAAGAAACTTTCTTCTTTGGTCAGCCTGTTTTTATGGAGCCAATTGTGGTTGGTTTGGGTTAGACATTTATTGCTATTAGGTCTCCTATTTGAATGGGAATTTGAAAATAGTATGTGTTGCCTGGATTTGGTTATAAACTCCATTTGTAGTTTTCAACGAAATCCTTTGTTTAGGCTGACTTCATGTAATCTTACACCATTGAAAATATACTATGTCAGAAACAGGTAAGCAGAAAAAAGTCAACATGGAAAACAATGTTTGACGATGTTTATATATATTTTTGCAGAGCTTCCTTCCATAAATAGAACTTTAGCTTCCTGATTTCCTAATTCAAAATTAGATTTGCCACAGAAAATTTATGCCGCATTTTAGAGGTCAGAACCTCCAGGTTAGAAGTTTTGTGGTAAATTTATGCTTTCCTATAATTATAAAGGCAATTCCTGATCTCATAAAAATTGGTTCTAAAGAATTTTTCAAGTATCCTTTTAATATCTGTGTACGACATGGGATGGAATCAGAATAGTATTCTGATTCAATATTTTGCTTTTTATTTATCATACATTTTATAAAATGAAAAATTCAGGTAGAATGTATCTCACATAAGAACACACTGAATTCTTTATTCTTTTGTCAAGTTTTTTTTCTTTTCTCGAGTTTGGAAGCAACTGAGAGATGTTCTTAGAGGTCAAACAAAGCGTAAAATGTCACATTCATTCCTCTCATAACTCATTGGAAAAGGTGACTTTAGATGTAAGAGTAAGTTGGCTTGTTAATAATCCATGTCTGTATAAGACTAACTCACCCCATTAATGAGAGATTGTACAGTCCCAGAATGGATGTCCCGCATGTCTTCCCCAGTCCATTACGAATAAGGCAGCAAATAGACAGCAACATATTCCTCCTGCAGACAAAATAGAAGCACAAAAGTTGCCAATAGACTTATGTTCACTTCTTTCTTCCAGAATCATCATTCCACTGTTTGTGATCAAAGTAATTTCAGCTTCGCTCTATCGTTTTTTCCCCTCAAGGTAATGTAGTGAGATGCCACAAAGCTTTAATATTACTATGGAATTGAAGATATCCTCAGCACTGGTAAATAATAGCCTTCTAACATTCTGGGTAGTTTTCAGAATATAAGGATAGATTTTTCAGCTGAAATGCTTAAATTATTATTTTATATTTTATGTAAGATTAAGTAAGAATTTGCAATACCTCAGAAAAGTAAAATTTAGCCCAATCTTTGGAACTATGAATTTAAACTTATTTTAACTTTGAATGTGTAATTAAAATGCTGTTAATTTCCTTTCACCATTGACAATTAAAGGATGCACCTTCATTTCTTAACCTCTTCTAACTTCATGTATTTTCTTCTTAACTTTCTTATGTTTTGATAGTTTCAGGGTGGCAGGAAACTCATTGGGTACGATCCAAAGCAAACCATTAATTATAATGCAACTGCATAAATAAAAATTTCAAATACCAAATTTAGCATTTATTTTTACTTTTCTTCTTTATTGGACTAATTCAATTTACTTTGATTCCTCTAGCTCCAGCCTCAATTGGACTCATTATGTCATCATAAGAAGCTAATCTCTTCCCATGACACTGTGTATATGGAATGCATAAGAAAGCCACAGAGACAAAATTTATTTGTCAAGTCTCTAGGTCTAAGTTTTTATCAGTGGACAAAGAAGCTTGAGTTCTGCTTCTACTTCGCTATTTTTTCTTATTTTCTCCTTTCCTGTGTGTTTGTTTGTTTCACCACAAACATTTTTAGCTGTTTCTTTTTATTTTGAGACATAAATATATATTATAGCTATTTATTTGTAGTATGGTACAAATTTTAATGCTATCGATTTTTGTAGCATGGTAATAAAATCACTAGCTAGTATATAGAATCTTATATATTAATTGTAGTTTTCAAGGTTATTTTGTTTGTTTGTTTAAAACCTGCAACTTTTATTATTTAGTTTAATTGAAAATTGTCTGAAACTGGTTTTCAGACATCAGTTTTTTTCAATATAAATACCCATTTAAAATACACATGTTGAGTATTAGTGACATTCTTAAAGATGATTAAACTATTCTCTCTGGACAGCTTAACAGCATTTTTACTGCTTACACATTCAACCATCTGTTTTACCTAAAGAGAATTTAAAGGATGATGTCACCAGAGTACCTCATCTCATTGAAAACACTATACTGCATACACAAGGGTGTTATTAGAAACATATGTTTGGTTTTAAAGTGCCTGCCATTTCATTCATTGTAAGCCAGATTCTATCAGTAACAAAAATTTCTCAGGAAGTTAGATGGCACTTGAATTTATTAAATTACTACTAAAAAGCACAATATCTTAAAACCAGTTTGAAATATCTGTTGTACCAATCAAAACACTTAATTTACTCTAAGAAGAATAGTATCCTCTTAAAAAAACAAAAAACAAAATAAACCTGTGTATTAAAATTGAAAAGGCACAGCAAAGATTTAGAGAATCTATCTACCATAATTTCTATTCTGTCACATTGAAACAAAGGAAGGTCAACATTTAATCTCACAGTAAATTTATTGGCTGTTTACAAAGAGAGTTAATTTTTTTTCTAATTGTCTTGCTTCAAAGAGGAAATGCAAAAGACATATTATAAAAGACCATTAAAAGAAGTAATCAGAACATAGTATTCGTTTTGGCTTGACTTAGTAATTTAGTGACTTAGTTTTTAAAAGAGCTATTTATAATAAACTACTCTTAAAGTACAAGGAAAATGATAACAATATTGCAATAAAGACAAAAGGTTAAGAATTTTTTTTGTAGTAATGACTGAGGTTAGAATGCAAAAAATTACAGAATATATATTTTATCTATGCAGTGAATTTTAAGTTTTGCTTTAAAAGATTACTTGAACAGGCCCTCCTCCCAATTGCCATATAATTACTTTTAAATATTTTTTTTTTGCTGAAAGATAAAAACCTTCAAATTGGCAAAATTCATTTTACTTACTTTTTAAAATAGTCTATCCCCAGCAGGGAAGGAGGGTGGTAAACAGTCAACAAAATTAAATTTCTAAGAGCAAGCATATATATAGAATTGTTTTTGAAGAGACAGCCAATAACCCAGGCTTCCTAGGGCTTATTTGAAATCAATGTAGATGTAGTCAATTTATTAAAGTATAATGTTATTTCATTGCTACATTAATATATTAATTGCTATATTTCTAAAACCCTGAAAATGTATGTATATATTTTTCAATGTAAAATAACACAATAAAAATACACCTTAAAGTCAATGAAACTTATAAGTACAAGACATAAATGGCCTAGAAATAATGTGGTCTCCAAAAAGCATACTATATGCTTTTCTATGTTTGCTAATGTACCAGATTGCATGTATAGGATGGTCTTGCACTTATCAAATATCATAAATGTAATGTCCTATTTAAATGTGGTTTATTCCATAGGCTGGTGAGTATCCATAAATTTCAACAACTTTAAACTTGGGATATTTTTAAGAAATAGTGTAGTATAGTAAATGGGGCATGGGTTTTTGAAAACAAAACAAAATAAAACTAGCCTGAATCTTAATTCTAATATCTTTATTACTGACTGTGTGACTCAGGGTGAGTCATTTAATCTCTTTGAGCCTTTTTTTTCACCTCTGTAAAATGGGAAATTTTTAAGATACTGTGTATATGATACATACCTATCCCAGTTACTAGAGCTTCCTAACAAATCACCCCAAACTTAATGGTGTAAAATACGTTCATGAGTTTTGTGGGTCCAGAATTCAGATAGGTCACAGTGGGGTTAGTTTGTATCCGCTCTGTAATGGCCTTGGCTTCACAGGAAGACTTGAAGATGGATGCTGGAATTATATGAAGAAATCAATTCATACATCGAGGGTTGATGCTAGCTGCCACTTGGGGGCCTCAATGCCTCTTTACACGAATCTCTCCATATGAGACTAGTTTAGTGGCTGGGTTGCAAGGATTACAAGGACTCCTGAAAGAGTACCAAATGGAAGTTGCATCATTATGGAAACTAGCCTTGGAAGACACATAAAGACATTCTGCCATACTGTTGGTTAAAGCACTCATAGGCCTGTGCCCAGAAACAATGGAACCCCACCTCTCGATGGGAAATTTTTCAGTCACATTGTTAGAATGAGTAGGATGGGATACATATTTCGTATGACCATCAGGAGAAAATAAAATCTTCTACGGTCCTCAACATATAGAAGCTACTAATATTTTTATATGATGTAGCGTGGAAATGTGAGAAAAGCAAAAATTTAGGATCAGGACATTTTGCCACTTAACTTAAAAATCTTTGTTAAATTATTAAATGTCTCTGACAAATTCTTCAACTGTTATATTAGTAGGCTACACTTATTTTGAAGGATTATTCCAAGGATTAAGGAGATAATATGCAAACGTACTTGACAGATACTAAATACTCCATAAAGGTTCCCACACTGCCTCCACCAAATTTTGGCGCTACATACAGGTAATGATGCTAAAAGGTCTCAGCTGCTACTAAATCCGAGTTCCCAGCATGCCAGAGCAGTTGTTAATAGGTCACAGGGATGAATTTCTGTTTAGAAACAAACTTTGAGCAGTATGTTAAGGATACGGCAGAATATAACATTTTATGCGGAAAAATCCAATGTCACCAACAGGCTTGAAGAACAAATTGAATCACAGACTCACAGCATCTTAGAAAGGAAGGTGGCTGATAGGCAAACTTCACATTTTACAGGTAAGGGAATTACGGGAGGTTAAGCTGTTTGTTTAAGGATCCATTCTAAGGAGCAAACCTGTGGCTGAAATTCATGTCTGCTAGCTTGTAAGTTCAAATCTATAATATTCAACTATGCACATTGTGAAATTTCTTTATACCTCTTTTCCCCGGAAATGGAATCATGCGTTCATAATAACTGAGGATATTATTTGTGTGAATACAATGATGTGATTACAATAGCTAATGAATTAATATGTCTTATGATGGTTTTTCAAAATCTTTAATAGAATAGGAGTAATTATTTCATTATGGAAAACAATCAGGAAACCGAAGCTTAAAAATAACTGGAACCATTTCCAAACAAAGTTCCCAAAAATGTATGTACATTTTTGTTTTTGAATTCTTATGACTTTGGTTAATCAAAAACTCATGTGTGGTTAGATCGACCATAGATATATGTTGGACAAGTCAGTCAATTTCCCCCCATGGAGTACAGTGTGGTGGTAAAGAACAAGGGATTTGGAGTCAGACTGCCTGGATTGGCTCCTGCTCTGTCAGTTCACTTAACTTTCCTGTGGTTCCAATAATAGTTTGTACATTGAGTGGTTGTAAGAACTAATTTGGTGGATCAGTTTCCTGTTGTTGGTATAGCAAATTGCCACAAACTTAGTGGCATAAAACAACACAGAGATATTCTCTTACAGTTCTGGACTCACAAATCCTAAATCAGTTTCACTAGGTTCAAGTCAAGGCTTTGCAGGGCTGGTTCCTTCTCTGAGGGGGAAAACCTGTTTTTTTGCACTTTTCAACTTTTATGGCTACCAGCATTTCTGGTGATTATATTTAGAACTCACACACATAATCCAAAATCATCTTTCTATTTCAAGATACTTAATATAATTTAATCACATCCACAAAGTCCTTTTTTTTTGACCAGACTAAGAACCATTCACAGGTCCTGGGGATTAGGATGTAGATAAATTTAGGAGCTGTTATTCAGCCCACTGCAAATAGGATGGTGCATACAAAGTATTTTACATGTTGCCTGGCTTTAAGTAAATGCTCAATAAATTCGAATATTATGAGATACAGGCAATTTATAGTTATGCACATAAATATCACTTGCTTCCCGCAAAGCCACACCACAGTGTAGTATGTTATTCAAAGAATGTGGATGACAAAAGCTACAAAGGTAAAATTTGTCTTTGTCTCTGAGGTTTACCTAGTGGCCTCCCTGGGATTCCAAGCTCATACCCAATCTCTTCTTTTAGCTCACAAGATCCTAAAAAAGGCACCTCTGTATTCTGTGGCACTTTTAAATCTTCTTTCACTTGTTTCCCGATTTTCACTCTTGATCCTTGACCTGCAAAGATGTACATTTTTTATTTTCCTGTATCACTGACATATTTGCACTCCTGCTGATGTGTCTCAGCCATATCCCTGACAACTGGGTTTGTTCCATTCACCACAAATGCACAACTATGGATGACATGCCCAACTCTTTTCTCCCTTTATCTTTCTGGTTTGACCCAATTTTTGAGCCCTTCTCCTCTCCTATATTTCTATTTGTTCTTTATTTTTTTAGCCAACTTGAATAGTGCACACTCTCATTGACATCTGAAGGCCTCTTAGAGTCTTCCCTCACAAGGCAATTGAAGCAGATTTCCCTAGGCCAAATTGGAGGACATTACCATCAGCTGCCATACTGACAGATGTTCAAGATGAAACATTTCCTTTTGCCAAACACATGGTGAGTTCTCCGTTGAGCCAGGACATGAATAATTATTTAAACCTAGCATACAACAGGCCTGTGTTGACGAACATGAAAGGTACAGTTTCTGCCCAAGAAGTTTTTAATTCATATATATATATATATTTTATATATATATATATATTTATTTATATATAATATATAAATATATAAATATACATATATATGTATATATATATAGATTTCCAAAACACGAATAAGTAATTATAATTATAATTACCTTCAGGGTGGTATGCAAAATAATATGCTATTCAGGGCTGCTCTATGGGGGCATGCAGGAGAGACCACTAACCCTGATTTGGAGGGTCCAAGGAGGGTTCTTGGAGAAAAGGTTCTGTAAGATGAGACTTAAAGGATCAACTCTCTTTAGACCAAGTGCAAGAGAGGACAGAATTGATGGCTGCAAGGAGAAAACAGTGTTCAAAGAAGAAAGAGCCGCAAGCCATGGCCTGGGGAATAAAGGGAGCGCGGCATGTGTGAAGTTCTGAGTGCATTTCAGAATGGCTGAAGCACCGGTTATGACAAGAGGATGGGGAGAGAGAAGACTGGCCAGGTCAGCCAGATCCTGAGAACCTTGAGAGTCATTTTAAGAAGTTTAGATTTTATATAAAGAACAAGGACAACTCCTAACCTGAAGTGCTATTTTTTAAGATTGGTGTTTAGAAAAATTATTCTTTCACTCATATTGCAATGGAAAAAGGGCAAATGGCAGGACGGAGATGGATTGGGTTGGGCAGCGTGGAACCTATTGTACACATACAATTGAGACATGATGGTGGCTTCATCTTACAATGGCAACTGTGAAAGAGTAAAGAGGACAAGTTTAAGAATTATTTAGGAGGTAAATCCCACAGTATTGGATACTTGTTTGAATGTGGGTGTTGGAGTGAAATGAGAGAAAAATAGAAGTTCCTGGGCCATTCAGTTTTTCTAAGGAGACCTATAATTCTTGCATTAAAGAACTGACAACTTAGAGTTTATAGTGTACTCAGCGATAGGGTTTTCCAATCAGGACCCTGCTGCATATTTACATTTTTAATTATAATCATTATTGTTTCAACCATCATATTGGGTTTGTTTCTCCAACCATCCCATAGAATTATATGGTGCATGTAGCTACAGATTCATCAGAAAGTTTGAGACATTTTGGTGAAACCCCTGGGAATCTGTTAGCTCAGAGAGGTTCTTTTTTTTATTTTTTTTATATTGTTAGTTTCAGGTGTACAGAACAATGAAATAGTTACCCTTTTCACCCTCACAAAGTAACAACCCCCCTCCCCCCTCAGAAAGGTTCTTGATAGCTGCCTTCTGCTATTTAAGAGGAGTCAGAGGCTATGGTCTTCTTAGAGACAATGAGGCAAAATTTCTTTTCAGGATTGTTTCCTGGTGTGATTCCAGAATGTTGTATAAGATGCTGAATTATGAGTAAATCCAAATAAGATAAAAGCAGAGTAAATGCTTTCATAACTAGGAAATGAGAGAAAATCTTTATCCAATGGATCATTTTCTCTCCCTTCCAAGGAATGACCTTAGATTGTCAAATTATTTCAAGCAAGACCATAACACACACTACACAATTAGGAATTAATCCCATTATGATGGGAACTGTTAAGATCTGTGCTTGCAAAGCTCTACACACTGCTAGTCTTTGCAAACAATGTGGGTGAAGCACAATTCTTGGGTTTCTAAAGTGTGACAGAATAATTTTTTATTAAGAGGTATAAACAGTTTACACAGTTGTTTGCATTTATTTATTTATTTATTGACATTCAATATTATTGCATATTAATTTCAGGTATACAGCATAGTGGTTAGACAGTTATATAATTTATAAAGGGATTTCTCTGACTAGTACTCATCTATCATTATGACAGTGTGTGTGTATATATAGTTATTAGCATATCATTGATTAAATTCCCTGTGCTTTACATTCCCATGACTATTTTGTAATTACCAATTTGTATTTCTTAATCCTTTCACCTTTTTCACCCCCCTTCCAGCTGGTAACCATCAAAATGTACTCTATAGCTATGAGTTTGTTTCTGTTTCATTTGTTTATTTTGTTGTTTAGGTTCCACTTATAACTGAAATCATGACATTTGTCTTTAGCTGCCTGAATTACTACACTCAGCACAATACTCTCTAGGTCCATCTACGCTGTCACAGGTGGCAAGATTTCATTCTTTTTTATAGCTGAGTAATATTCTATTGTATATATGTATGTACCTCCTCTTCTTTATCTATTCATCCATTCAGGAACACCCAAGTTGCCTTCATATCTTGGCTATTGTAAATAATGCTGCAATGAACATAGGGATGCACATGTCCCCTCAAATTAGTGTTTTTGTTCTTTTTGGATAAATACACAGAAGTGGGATTCCTAGGTCCTTCTTTGTCTCTTGTCATAGTTTTCATTTTAAAGTCTAATTTTTTCTGATATAAGTATCGTTACCCCAGCTTTTTGTTTGCTTGTTTGTTTCCATCTACATGAAGTATCTTTATTCATTTCTTTCAGTTTGTGTGTGTCTTTTGATCTGAAGTGAGTCTCTTGAAGGCAGTATATGTAAGGATCTTGTTTTCTAATCCATTTAGCCTGCATATCTTTTGATTGGAGCATTTAATCCTTTTACATTGAAAGTGGTTGTTGATGGGTGTGTAGTTATTGCCATTTTATTATTCACATTTTTTTATTTTGTTTTTCATCTTAAAGAAGTCCCTCTAAGATTCCTTGTAATACTGGTTTGGTGGTGATGAACTCCTTTAGCTTTTTCTTGTCTGGGAAGCTCTTTATCTGTCCTTTGATTCTAAATGAGAGTTTTGCTGGGCAGAGTAATCTTGGTTGTAGATCCTTGGTTTTCATCACTTTGAATACTTCCTTCCAATCCTTTCTGGCCTGCAAAGTTTCTATCAAGAAATCAGCTGACAGTTTTATGGGAGCTCCCTTGTAGGTAATTAACTGCTTTTCTCCTACTCCTTTTAAAATTCTTTCTTTGTCTTTAACCTTTGGCATGTTATTTATGATGTATTTGTGTGGGCCTCTTTGGGTTCATCTTGTTTGGGATTGTCTGAGCTTCTTGAGCTTGTGTATCTATTTCCTTCACCAGGTTAGGGGAGTTTTCAGTCATTATTTCTTCAAATAGGTTTTCAATTACTTGCTCTTTCTCTTTTCCTGCTAGTACCCCTATAATAAGAATATTGTACACTTGATTTTATCCCAGAGGCCCCTTAAACTATTCCCATCTTTTGGTATTCTTTTTCCTTTTTGCTGTTCTTATTGGGTGTTTTCTGCTACCTTATCTTCTAAATTGCTGATTCGCTCATCTGCTCCATCTAATCTACTGTTGATTTGATGTATTCTTCATTTCTGTTATTATATTCTTTATTTCTAACTGGTTCTTTTTTATGTTTTCTACCTCCACTTTGATGTTTCCTATCTCTTTGCTGAAGTTCTTCCTGAGATCATTGAACATGCTTATAACCAGCATTTGATCCTCTATGTCTGGTAGATTGCTTGTCTCCATTTTGTTTGGTTCTTTTTTTAGAGCTTTGTTCTGTGTTTTACTTGGCACATGTTTCTTTTCCACCCATTTTGGCTGCCTCCCTGTGTTTGTTTTTATGTATTAGGTAGAGCTTCTCTTTCTATCAGTCTTAGTAGCATGGCCTTATGTAGTAGGCATGCTGTGGGGGTTAGTGACACAGACTTCCAGGTCACCTGAGCTGCGCACCCCAGGTATGACATTTGTGTGGGTTGTATGTACCCTCCTCTTATAGTTGCACTTTGGTTGCTGCTTGCATGTTAGTGGTAGGGACTGACTCTCGGGCTCACTGGTTGTGAGGACTAGCCATGACTACTGTGGAGGAGTTGTGGAGCAGGATCTGACTCAGTAGGACTCTGGTGTCTGCCCAATCTTCCCCTTGGGTGTATTGTCCCTGGATGTGGATAGGTAATGCTCCAGCTCATGTCAAAGTTGGCCCTTGGGCACGCCAGCCCCAGGGCCACCTGGGAGGGGACCAGCTACAGGTCAAGTTCAGCTGCAGCCCATGCCCCACCCAAGGCCACCTGGCAGGAGCCACAGTGTAATCTGCAGATGCTTGGAAGTGCCTCAAGAGGGCAAGCCATGAACCAAGGCCAGCTGCCACTAGTGTCAGGCTTAGGACTGCTCAGCAGAGGTATGGGACATGCAGAAGCCAGTTACTGCTTGTCTGGGTTCCACCAACCTTTGAGAGACCTAGAAAAGTCAGCAGCATGAGCCAAGGCAGACAGTTTGTACACAAACGTCACTGGAAGCAGCTTGGGTGTGCCCAAAAGTTGGGTGGGTCAGAGTCTCAGAATCACCAGGACATGGCAAATAAATAGTGTTAGCCAGCTTCACAGAGTCTCAGGTATGGCAGCTGCCCCAGCCTGCACATTGGGCTCAAAAAAGAAACAATGGCTTCTGCCAGATCCTCCATCCAAGAGAAAGCTTCCCCTTCCCAATGCCAGACAACTCAGTTCCCCACTATATGTCCCTGCCACCTCTCCAGCTGCTGCCCCAGTGCTGGAGCTCAGAGCTAGTGATTCCATCAATGAGTAAGTCCATGTGTGTTCCCTTTAAGAGGAATACCTAGGACTCCAGCCCCGCTCCATCTCACTTAGCCACAATCTCTGCTGATTTTCACACTCAGAAGATATGGAGTCTTCTCTTCCTGGCACTAGAACCCTGGGCTGGGGAGGGGGAGCCTGGTGTGGTGCTGGGACCCCTTGCTCCTTTGGGTTGGGGGGACCTCTGCAGCTGAGATATCCTTCCTGATTTTTAATGGTCACACATGGGTGTGCGGCCAGCCTATTCTGCATCTCTGCCCCTCCTTCCAGTCTTGAGGTGGTTGTTTCTGTATGTCCTTAGTTGTAGGGTTTCCGTTCAGCAAGATTTCAGGCAATTCTCAATGATGGTTGTTTTGTAGTTTAGTTGTAATTTTGATGTGGTAGTCAGAGAAGGTGAGGACAATGTTTACCTACTCTGCCATGTTGACCTGAACTCTCCAGTTTTCAACAGAGAAAACCAGGCAGATCAAATTTTAGAGAGATACAAAGTTCTCTTTCAGCATGCCAATGTGTTTTTCTTTGTATGTTATACAGAGGACTGTGAAATAACTTTAAAAAGAATACAAATCAAAATGAATAAACAAAACAATAAACAATATGAGAATAAGTAGATGAATAAATTTTTTACTGCATCACAGGTAGGAGTTTTAAAATCACAAAACAAATGAAAGAAATCACAAAGATCGATAGTTTGTGTCCCTTAGAAAATTACTACACAAAAAATTAATCAAATTGAATGTACCTGAAAAACTGAGGAGGAATTATATGATTAAGAAATATGACATACAAATAGTTTATAATCTTAACATCTTAAAAAAATTCACAAAGGAAATTTTAATATGTTAGGGCAAATTTTGGAAATAGCTCGCAGAGAAATGTCAATATCCTACAAGCATATTGTAATGAAAAATTTGTTTTTACTTGATCTCTCCAGCAGTTATTTCCCCCTCTTCTGACAACAGGCCTTGGAATTTATTTTGGAGACTCCACCCCTAACTCCAGTGATGAATCATTATGTAGGCTCAAATCAATCAGTAGTTCAGGGCTGGGCATATGTCTGAAGAGGATTCATTCAGATCTTAGGATCTTTCTGAGGATACTAGTAAAGACATTTTTTCATTGAAGTTGAACCTGAGAATATATGAAATTGGAGCTACTGCAGCCATCTTACCACAGTGTGAAACCTGAGAATAAATTTTACATATAAATTAAAAAAAAAAGAGCATAGAAAGTTAAATAAATAAACAAACCAGGAGGTGATGGCATTGCTTGAGCCTAGAAATCCAGCTATGCCTGGAAAGTAATTGCACCCTTTCTGTAGAACAATATGTTAATAACAATATTATCTCATGTGACTCAGAATATATAACTTAATACACTAAAATTTAACATATTCATGTTGCATCTATCTGGGTGATAGTATTATTGATGATTTTAATTTTCTTTATCATCTTCTATTTCATTCCCTAATTTTTTCTAAAATGATATGTATTACTTGTTTTTTTTAATTTTTTCTCTTTTTGTATTACTTTTATAAATCAGCAAATACATTAATGTGTTAATTAATTTGATAAACTGTATGGAAAACATAACTTAATGTGTGTAAATTCAATTAGATTTTTAAAAGAAATAAATCTCATGACTATCATAACATGTTACCAGAGTTAGCCAAACTGTGAGGTTTGAGGACACAGTCTTCCAGATTGCCAAGTCTGCCCAAGACTTCTCACATCAACTGAAAAATTTGGAGATTACCAAAACCACCCTCAATTTCAGTAATTTGCTAGGAGAACTCACAGAACTCATTGAAAGCTAGTGCACTCATAGTTACTCATAGTTACAGATTATTCCAATACCAATAAAAAAAAAAGCCAAGGGAAGATATGCATAGTACAGAGTCTGTAAGGATTCCAAATACAAAACTCCTGTTATCTTCTAAGCGAGTTATTCTCCTGGCTTTGATATGTGACAATACACCTGAAGTATTGCCCACACCAGGGAAGTTCATCTGAGTTTCTAAAGTTTAACTTCCTCATATGTGAATGTAAAGTAAAGAATAATAAGTTCCACATCACTGATAAGTGGTGATGAGTAGAAGAGATAATATGAATGAGTAAAAAATTTTCAGTTTTCTGTATTGTGTCATTCATTCTTTACCAACATCATCTATGTATTAAATTTCACAACTACCATGTCTTAAGCTATTCAACCCCCTTTCAGTTTTAGACAGTAGTTGTAAACTTTTCAACGCTTAATAACCTGTAACCCCAACTTCTTTTCTTCCTCATTATCCAGCTTTTTCTGGGTTGCAATCATATCAAACTTGGACAGTTTCAGTAGCTTCCTAACTGGGCTCCTCATATTTCCTATTGCTTTACTACCCACCAACCCATTCTCCCTTACGTAATAATGTGATACTTTGAAGAGAAATCTAATTACACATATGTACAGATACACACACATCTTACTGTTCTTCGAAAAACCGAAATCATTCACAAGGGATACAAGATACCAAGTCTTGCATGTTATTTGTTCCTCATTTTCCTCCATTGCTTGCAATGTCTCTCCCCTCAATCTGTGTACAACAACTACATCAATCGCTCACTTCCTCAAACTGCCAAGCTCTTTTCTGCCTTTGCCTGTTCTGAGACTGTTCCCTCTACCAGGAGTCCTTATTCTCCTTCACTAATTAAATCTCCTCTCCTTTATGTCTCAGTCAATTACCATTCCCTTGGCCAAGCCTTTTCCTGTACCTCTCACCTTGGTCATTTCACCCATTACAAGCTTTCACAATCACTGTGTGCCTTCTTGACACATTTGTAGGATAGGGAAAAAAAGTCTTCCTCGACTGATTTTAGCTGGGTTCTGTAAATTAGACTATACAAAGGCAGATTAACAAAAGAGAAACAAAGGTTTATTAACATGTGCATTATGCATGTTAATGGGGGCACTGAGGGTTGTTTAGAACTTAGACTTATGTACAACACTAGGCTAAAACAAAGGAAAGAGGGTCTTAGAATCTGCGAGGGGGAGGGTGACCAAGAAAAATGTAGTGAATAAGGATTGTTTAGTAAAGTTTGTTATACACATTTTTTATGGATATGGTACCTTCTCCACTGATAAGAGTTAAGAGTCCTCCTCTTCCTGGTAAGGGAGAGGGAGACACCATTTACAAATGGTAATTTCCTTTAGAAGAAAAAACGGGCCCTGTTTTGGGAGCTTTTTCTTTATCTGCTAGTTTTCAGTGGCCGTTAGCTCAAAATAATCCACGTGTCAAAGAGGCATATCTTGGGGTGGCATATTCTGGTACCCTTCACATCACTTATTATAGTGGCAATGCCATATTTTTTTGTGTGGCCATTTAATTAATATCTCTCTTACTAGCTCTAAGAGGACAGGAAACATGCTGTATTTAGTCACTGTGATATCACTGGCATCTTGCAAACCACCTCCTCCACAATGAAGAAATATGTTTATTGAAATATTTTGACTATCATTTCCTACAGTGTGGGATAAAAATAGCTTATAATATCTGGAATTATATTATGGTAGCACAAGAAAAAAATACAAGGAAACATTTTATATAGATACTCATTGCTTGTCGAATGATTCCAACTTTTTCTAAAGACTCTGATGTCTTTTTTAAATCAGGTTTCCTCTTAAATTATGTCTCTCAGTAAGGAAGGTCTATCTTTTTTAATAACCTCCCTTTCATCCTTCTTTTACATCACTCTGTTCTTTCATCTTCAAAATATCTAGTTTAATATGGAACCCTAAACTAACCTGATTCTATACTCAGAAAGCCTGAATTTTGGTAAATCCAAAGGGATAAACAAGCTGAAAGGAACACTGATTTACATGAATGGATGAAGTCTTTACCATCTCAAATTCCTGTTATAATTAGTTTCAGAAGAACAGATCCATGTTATGTCTATTTCTAGTCCTTTCCTCATCTGTGACAGGGGAATGAGTCATTAGAATTTTAATGTCTGCTGTTATATACCAGCAGTGATCTGTTGTTATGCTTTAACTACTTAAATAATCTGAATTCTGACTGGCTACATTCTTTCTACCTTTTGTTGTAAGAGAACAAGAATAGGCTGCTGATCAAACAAGAGAGCATGGAAAAGGTCAAATGAGTGCAGAAACATCAGTCTGTCAATAAATGGTGACAGAATTAGAAAGCTTACTGTTATGACTAAGATTGAAACTGGAACATAGAATGTCACCACATGAATCCGCTGAATTGGCTATGAATGTGGTTGGAGTAGGAATGGTAAATAATTAACTATTTTAAAATATTTTTGCATATGAAAATTCTAAAAGGACATTTTTTTAGCTACAGTATATGGTTCTAATAATGAAACAGTGGTTCAAATAATAATGAAGTGGGATAAGCTATTGTTTGAACCTATCTGAATGCAAAATTTTTCAACTAAATATATACATATTTAAAGCCAAAATCTCTTCTTGAAGCAATTCATAAATTTCACTACTAAGATCATATGCCCTTTCAATTCAAACATGTGCTTGTACCTTTAAAATTCAAAAATAATTGTTCTCAGTTTGAAAATTGTAAGGTGCTATTTTTAGAAATAAATGTGTCTCTGTTTCATTTATTGTTTGACTATATTTGAATCCTCATACTCAGGTTTTTTTCTTTTCTTTTTTTCCAGAAAGTCTGACAAATAATAATCCTTTAGATTTCTAATTTATCATGAATTTAAATATACTAAAACAAATCATTCTACAAGGTGTCATTTCCTTTGCTGTGGATTAGCTCAAATTTGCTTTTAACATCTTTGTTATTATTTTAAAAAATCAGACTAGGCCTCTGCCATCATTTCAGGCAGGACTGAAAGCTATGTGCTAACCACCAACTTAGATTTTTTTTTTAAGAAGACACTCGTCTTATTTGTGGACTATTCAGAATGATTGCTTTGATTTCTGTTATGGGAGGAAAGAAAGGGGGTTCTTGTATGGTCACAGGAAGGAATTCTAGGATGTACCAGATGAGCCACATGAACAAAGCCAAGCAAGTAGTGGATTTATTAAATAAAAAGAGTACATTCTTAACATAATGGGCGTGGGCAGGCCAGGAAGAGGGCAACTGATTTGAAGAACAAAGAAGCTTAGTATTTTATTAGAATGAGGGTGCGGAAAATTCTAGTTTTAGGGGTGACGTTATAGGCGTACCCAAGGTAGGTCCTTGCTGTCCTCAATGACCACTCCTTCCCATTGGAAGCCTGGATTCCCTTGTTCCTACTTGGCCCTTGTGGGAACTGTTGTGGCAACACAGCACATGGAGATGTTTCCCTGCCTGCGATGCCAATAGTGTTATAATCCATTACAATCAGCTGTAGCTGCGCTTTTTTTAATAACGATCTCATCTCCTTCCTTTGTTTCCCACACATCCTCCTTCCCTTGTTCCTTCCTGTCTCCCCACAGTCCTGTCCTTTCTGCCTGTGGTAACACTTCTACTCTTTCCTGAAGATTTCCTTTGCCTGCTGTGCTATGTTTCAGAAGCTTCATTGTGGAAAAGAGGAGAGGGGATGAAACTGCAGGAGTGAGGTTTAATCTAATAACTAAATGAAGTTTGTTGTGTTATCTGTATGGTTCAGTCTTCTCTGACCCTTTTATCTTCCTAAGTATAGATCTTTGGCAATTAAATTTATTTATTCCTTTGCTGGTATTGAGGCCTCTACAAGGTCACCTGAAGAAGAGTTCTTTGTTTTATATGGATAACATTTCTAAAGCCCTTGACCATTTATCATAAATTGGATTCTTTGGTCTAACAATTGCTTTGTTAGCTAGCAGGTTCAGAGAAAAGTTTTTGATCATTGGTATTGTAGACATGCAGTCTGTAATAGAAATTTTGGAAGTTCAAAAGTAGCTGTGGAAAAAAGTTCAAGATAAATTATTGTTACTCTCATGACAAAAGTAAAGAACCAAATTAGCTGATCCAGGAGAAAATCAGATCACCGTGCTTAGGGACATAATTTTATATTTCAAGGAAGTTGAGAGATAGACAACAAAATCTTATGTGCAAACTAATAGAAAAATAGAGAAGGCCCAGAAAATAGAAGTCACTATTAAAGTATGTGATTTATAGGTCTGCCAGAAGGAACTCTAAAAGCCCTGATTTCAGTGAAATTATTTGAAAAATCTATTCAGAGATGTGCAATGTAGAGGGCAAGGGAAGAGTGGAATAAAATTGATAGAATCCTTCACCTTCGCATGCTCAACACATGACTTAAAGGCTCAGTAAAAGTGCAGTTGGCAGTATTTTAAGTCCATGATATATAAGGAAGCTGTGTCATTGTCATGAGTCCCCATTAAAATGGACTAAAATTCAGTCAGATTAGGCAAGTTCAGTTTGTTCAATATTTATGCATATTGATTATAACACTCTTTTTGTCATTGCAAGGGAGAAAACAATCAAACTTAGAAATTGCCCTGGACCTGCAATTTTATGTTTATAAATCGAATTTTCTTTTTATTATGCCTCCTCCACATTGTTTTAGTCTTGAACTAGAAAATGAAAAGGTCAAATAAAGGAATGCTTTGTGGGTGTGTGGCCTACTAAAATAGGTAAGAGGATGAAAAACATAATTGGACATAGGCAATGTATGTGATGTAGTGAGAGAGAATGTGGCTCAAATGTGGCAGCATATCACTAGATCTCTGATATTTGCAAATATCTACTTAATGTGCTATTTCAGCCTTGCTGTGTCTGAAACATGCGTTAAGAGTGGGGTATAAAGCTGTCCATGGTTGGAGGAGGGAGTCTAAGGTCATCTTTGTCAGTTGCACCTTTTTAATAATATTAAATTCATCGGTTCATTAAAAGTGATGTAGGAATAAGAAGTAATCACAAAAATATACTATTCCTGTGATCTTTGGACTTTTAAAGGGCCCTTAGGGGTAGCTGAAGAAACAATCTATCTAAAGAATTGAGTACCTGCTATGCTCGAGGCACTGTGCCAGGTGAGGAAGTGGGCTACAAATAAACCGTAAGAACCAGTTAAGACTCTTAAGCAACAGGCTATCTTTATCGAGAAAAAAAAAAAAAAAAGATCTGTAGCAACACAAACGAACAACTCAACTGTTGGAATCCTGACTAACTGCCTAGAATATATTGACCTTCATTAAATGTTAAACAGGATACGTTCATTCATTTATTCATTCATTGCAGGAGTGGAAACACCACTAGAATAAGGACATGAGTGCATGCCTCCTTACTTCAGTCTCTTTTGACACTGACATACCCTCCTAAATATTGGAACAGGGGAAATGAGAATGGGAAGAGGGAGATGTTGCATAGGGGTTGGCAAGTGTAACCTTTGCTAATTTCTTTTTTTTTTCCTTTTTTAAAAATTGCTATTACTAGTTTCAGGTGTACAGAATAATGCAATAATTATCCTTTTCACCCTTCACAAAGTAACAAACCCCTCCCCCCATCCACTGCCCTCCCACCCTTGATAGCATACTTATGTATCACAATTCCATTGACTCCTTTTCAACTCAGTTGCGCTTGGATATATAATTGTAGAAAAATGAAAAATACAGATGTAGGGGAAGAAAAATAATTTTTCTTCTACCTTTCTGAGTTCTTGGCTGAGACACCCCCATCCACATATAAAAGACAGATTAACAGAAAAAAACAAACAGAAGTTTATTAAAATGCATACCTCATGTATGCATGGAAGATATTCACTAAAAAGTGAGTAACTTTCTGGGGCCGGCCAAGTGGTGCATTGGTTAAGAGCTGGCTTGGGATGCCAGAGGGCCCCCGTTCAGATCCCACATATGAGGGACAGTGACACTGCCCTTTACATCTAAGATGCTGAACAACAGCTCAACTTGGAGCTGGGCTGCTGTGAATCACTAGCAGCGGCGTAGGCTGCAGCCCCTGTTGCAGAGGGTTGCCATGGGCTACCATATGTAGCCAGCACCCAGCGTGAGCGGCCAGCAGCCGCAGTGAGCTGCCGTCCAGAAGCCAGCGACTGATCTGCCTTGTCTGGGAAGAGCGCAATGATGGTGCCAACTTGGGCCAGTGAAACAATGTCCTCTACAACTAGACTGAAGAACAAAAAATGACAGCAACTTGTCTGTTCCCCTTCCCCCAATTCCTCAGTGCTGTTCCCATCCCCCAATTCCCCAATAAAAATCTTTAAAAAAAAAAAAGTGAGTAACTTTCTGAGGTGGCTTTGAACTCAGGCTTAAATATTACTATTTTCAGCTAAAGATGAAAGAAAAGTGTGGGGCAGGTGGTGGGGTGGCCAGTTTTGAGGATATTATCAGGAACAGCTTAGTAAACAAAGATAAGGTTTGCTATGCAGAATTAAGTGAATGCCTTGTCTATTGATAAGATTCTCCTGTCATTAGTAAGAGTCATCCCATGTCTTGTTAGGGAGACCACTTCATAGTTGGTGTAGAGGCCTGACCACCGCACTGTATATTTGAAGCTGCTGTTGAATAATATTATATGTCAACAATAATTTAATACATATATAGTCATGGGATGTGGAGTATAGTGTGGGAATGGAGTCAATGGAATTGTAATAGATATGTATGATATCAGGGGTGGGGAGGCAGTGGGTGGAGGTAGGGGGCTGTCACTTTGTGAGGGGTGAAAAGGATAACTATTGCATTGTTTTGTACACCTGTAACTAATACAAAATAATAATTATTATTCATTTTCATACAAAATAAATAAATAAGAGTCACCCTTTTCTTCCTGGTACAGAAGTGGAGACACCATTACAAATGAAGATTTTCCTTTATAAATGAAAATTTCCCTTTCAAAGGGTAACTTGTACTTTTTATAGAGCTTCTCCTGTTTCTGTTGTTTTTTTCAAAACAGTCAGCTCAAAATAATGCTTATGCCAAAGAGGCATATTTGGGGTGGCATATTCTCTTATTGTTCAAACAATATAACAATACCTTGATTACACAATGATGTAGGTCAGTGTAACCTAGAAAAAAATTTACATTATATGTCTTAACTTCATTAATTTTGTATAATTTTCAGAGATTACAGTAAAGGTGTACAAAAGCATAAGGCAGTTAACTCATGCAAATACTTTTCCCCTCAATTTTTTGTCTGTGCTACAATTTTGAAAGTTGTGAGCTTGTCTCATTTTTTTTTAAAGTTCCCTAAATTGTATGGGTTTCTGGCCTCATAAAACTTTTATCCACCCCTGTTAAATATTTAGCAATAAAATTTAAAAATCACATTTGGTTAAATAAACAAACTCTTAGTCACTTAACCAGAAATAAGCTCTAATTGTATTTTTGGCATCATGCTTTATCAAGCTTGTGATAATGAGCTTATAAGTATTAATTGGCTCACAAAAGACAAAAGAGGCTAATGAAGGTAGGTGACAGGGAAGTTAGTTGATAGGATCATTAGATACATAGGGAAAATAGCCATAAAAAATGGGAGCATTACGAATATCATAGGGTAATCAGAATGTATACAAAACTTGCCACATTTTTTATAAAAAAATATTAGTACAGGGCGGCCAACCAAGTGGCTCAATTGGTTAACAGCTTGCTCAAGAGGGCAAGCTCTGAGCAAGACCGTTGCCGGTTCAATTCCCGGCCCGAGCTGAGCTGCCGTTGAGCTGCTAACAAGTGGCAGTAATAGTAATAATAATAATAAAAAAGTAATAATAATAAAAATAAAATAAAATCAATCAATAAAATATTAATACAGGAAAATACATTGATATCTATAAAAATAATTATTTGAAGGCTTTTACACATCATTTACTTGAAAAAATTGTCTTCTATGTTTTTTCTTTATAAGGCTTCTTTGATACTCAAAGGTCAAAGTCTTTGAAATAACTCAGGAGATTTGTTAATGGAAATTCTGCTTTACTCATAATATGTTTCTAATATAATATTTCAAAAATAAAAAATGCTTCATCAATAATTATTTTTCTCTAGATAAGGCCTGGTAGCAATGTGTACATTTAATATATTGGTAAACATGTCAGACTCTAAAATGAGACTAGTACGTCAAGGTATTTACCTTGGTATTTTACATTTGCAAATACTGAGTTCTTGATTAATGTTATGTTTGGGAAAATGAATCTACATCTCAGATGTGATTATCTGACATGTCAATGCCTCCCTACGAAGTCCTGCTATTCTTCAATTCCACTTCTTCAAAGACTTCCAGACTGACCCTCTTTAACCTTCTCTCCTCTGAAATCTTATATTACTTATTGTTTTATAAATACTCTTTATAAATTATTCCACACTGGTATCTAAATTCTTCATTTTTTTCAAGTCTAACCTTCCTAATTAGCTTTTAATCTCTATCAAAATAGGATCTATGTCTTTTGCCTTCTTGGAACTGCTCACAGTAAATAATATGTAAGTAATTAAGACTTAATGTAATTGAGTTTAATTTAACTTGATATAGAGTCCAATGGATTTTTTTTCAATTAGATGGTGTGAGGTTTTATCCTGTAAAAAAAATGCAGTTATTACTAATTTCAGCCTTTTTCACTTATCCAAAGAATGAGTTAAGACTTAAGTTATATTTTGCAATCCTGAAACACATTTCATATGTTCTTCATCTAATCACTTTTCTAGTTGGCTTCTACAAGTTGTAGCCATAGAATATAACATGAAATTGTTTCAGCTTAGATTTACTACAAATCTTTGTTTTACAAGATATCTGGTATCTAAGTATTCATGGAAAAAAAAAACATATCCACAACTATAGGAGAAAGGACTCATTGATAAATTTTAAAAAACATCATTTAAGAAAGAGATGATAATTATCAGGCCAAATGTCAGTTCTGGAAAGCGGGCATAACTTCTGGATGGAGGGGTCTCTGATTACTGGTGTCCTGACCCTTTGGCCCACACTTTGACTACTCTCTTCAAACTTAAAAAACAAACAAACAAAAAATTACATATATGCAATTGACCCCTGAACAATGCAGGGGATTAGAGGTGCTGACCTCTGTGCAGTCAAAGGCCCACATATGACTTTTGAATCCTCCAAAACTGAAGTTATATCTTGGTAGCTGAGGGGAATTGGTTCCAGGAGCTCCTGCAGGTACCAAAATCCACAGATGCTCAAATTCCCTATATACGAAGACTGGCAATTAAGGTCACAAGCTTGCCACTGTGCACTTACATTGGCAGCACTGTACAAACAGCTCAGTAAGGTTTCATAACCTCTGTATATCAGTGTCTCACAGCTGTGTTTGTGTCAATGTGTGGCAGTGTCTCACTAGTGGCTTCCATTATTGTCGCCTCGTGTTTTATGTGCCATCACAAGAATGTCTGAGCTTAAATTAGAGCAACCAACAAACATTAAATTTCTTGTTAAACTTGGCAAGAGTGGAAGTAAAATCAGGGACAAGTTAGTCCAAGTTTATGGGGATAATGCCATGAAGCAAACAGCAGTGTACAAATGGATTAAACGTTTTTCTGAGGGGAGAGTATGCATCACTGATGAAGAGAGGTCAGGGCAGCCAGTAATGAGCAGAACTGATGAAAACATTGCAAAAATTAATTGAATTGTGCATCAAAATTGTCAGCTGACTTTGAGACACATACCAGACCAAGTAAACATCAATAGAGAAACAGTTAGGAAAATCTGAATTGAAAACCTTGTCATGAGAAAGGTGTGTGCAAAAATGGCCCTGAAGGAGCTCTTGCATCACAACAATGCACAAGCTCACATGACACTGTCTGTGAGGGAGTTTTTAGCCAGTAAACAAAACACTGTATTAGAACACCCTCCCTACTAATTTGATCTGCCCCCAATGACTTCTTTCTTTACCCAAAGATGAAGGAAATATTGAAAGGAAAACATTTTGATGGGATTCAGGACATCAAGGGCAATATGAGGACAGCTCTGATGGTCATTCCAGAAAAAGTGTTCCAAAATTGCTTTGAAGGGTGGACTAGGCATTGGTGTCATCGCATAGTTTCCCAAGGGGAGTGCTTTGAAGGTGACCATAGTGATATTCAGCATTGAGGCATGTAGCACTTTTTCTAGACCTCATGCCAGACTTCATAGAAACAGCATAGATCAAGGCATACAGCTGGCCACTCGCATCAGCAAATGCCCAACCACAGATTGAAAACAGTACAGGTATTTATAGAAAGATATCTGTGTATTAGTGGAGCTGCACAATTCAAAATTGTGTTGTTTAATGTATATTTAAAACTGTTCAAGTTTTATGTAACCTGTTTTTTGAGCTGTCAAAATTCAATTGCCTTAAAGTATGAAGCAGTTTTTTTTTTTCTCCAGTCACTGCCCTCATCTATGCCATAACAAATCTCCATTTCTGGTCTCTTAAACAGTATCTGAGAAAGATCCCCTATTTCCAGACATACTCATTTATTAAAACCAGTCCAGTTAAAAAATTGAAACTCAAAATTTACTCAAATTTCATCTCCTTAGAACAGACCAGATTCCTGGCTATAGGACCTGAAGGAACCACTGATAGGGATAGTCTTTTTCTGGAAAACATCCTCTACCTCTCTTCCAGGCTCAAAATTTTCCATTAGAAATTGTGGGTAAAGCTTAAGGGACAAGACCAGCCATTATTTAAGAGATAAGTGATGAAATCACCTCTTGTTGGCTGAAGAGCTTCTCATGAACAGTGGCCTCAAAAAGATATGTCCAAGTTCTAATCCCTGGTACCAGTGAATGTGAACATATTTGGAAATAGGGTTTTTGCAGATGTAATTAATTTAAGGATCTCAAGATGAGATTATCCTGCATTTATAGTGGTCTTTCAAACCAATGACAAGTGTTCTCATAAAAGAAAGAAAAGGAGAAAACACTGAGACAAACAGAGAATGAGGCCATGTGAAGATGGAAACAGAGATTGGAGTTTTGTCTCTATAAGCCAAGAAACATCAATAATTCTGGAAAACACCAGAAGCTAGGAATGAATTCTCTCTCAGAGCCTCAAGGAGGAATCAACACTTCAGCTGCTTTTGATTTTGGACTTCGGGACTCCAGAACTGTGTGGTGAATTTCTAGTTTGTGGTGATTTGTTATGACAACCTTCGGAAAGGAACACAGACTCATCCTTGATGCCTCTTTGTGGCAGATATCCAAATATTTGTTCTGTTGAGTTTCATATGTGTGTTCTTAAGAGCATCCTAGGGAGGTTGCCCACTGTAATTTCGCTGAAATGGAAAGTCAGACTTAAGATTAGATTTCCCTCCTCCTCTTAACCACTGTAGCAGACAGTACATTAAAAAATAGGTGTTGTTGTCTCCTATGTTACATGCGTGAGTGTTTGCTAGGGTTATTTCCTCTTGTTGGATTAATCCCTTTATCATTATAAAAGGCCCTTCTTTGACTCTTGTTATAGCATTTATTTTTAAGTGTACTTTTTCTAATTTAAGTATTATTACCCCAGTTTGTTTGTTTTTTAATTTCCATTTTATATTTTTTCATCCCTTTGCTTTCAGTCTGTGTGTGTCTTTTGATCTGAAGTGGGTCTCTTGTAGGCAGTATATGTGTGGGCCTCATTTTCTATCCATGTAGGCACACTGTATCTTTTCATTGAAACATTTAATCAATTTACATTTAAAGTAATTATTAATAGGTATGCAGTTATTGCCATTTTGTTATTCATATTTTTATCTTTTATTCTTTTTCTTAAAGAAGTCCCTTTAATAGTTTTTGTAATAGTAGTTTAGTATTGATAAACTCTTTTAGCTCTTTCTTGTCTGGAAAGCTCTTTATCTGTCCTTCAATTCTAAATGATAGCTTTGCAGGTAACCTATTTCATGCAGACAGTCTTATGGGAGCTACCTTGTTGGTAACAAAACGATTTTCTCTTGCTGCTTTTAAGATTCTCTCTGTGTCTTTAACATTTGGCATTTTAATTATGATGTGTCTTGGTGTGGGTCTCTTTGGGTTCATCTTGTTTGGGATTCTCTTTGCTCCCTGGGCTTGCATATCTCTTTCTTTCACCAGGTTAGGCATTATTTTCTGTTATTATTTCTAAAAATAGGTTTTTCTATTCCTTGCTCTCTCTCTTTTTCGTCTGGTACACCTATGATGTGAATGTTGCTATGCTTGACATTGTCTCAGAGGTCCCTTAAACTACCCTCATCTTTTAAAAAACTCTTTTTTTTTTTATTTTTGCTGCTCTGATTTGGTGTTTTCCACTAACTTGTCTTTCAAATCACTGATTTAATCATCTACTTCATTTAATCTATTGTTGATTCCCTCTACTGTATTCTTTATTTCAGTTATTGTATTCTTCATTTCTGACCTTTTAAAAAAAAGTTTTCTGTCTCTATTTTTACGTTTCCTATCTCTTTGTTAAAGTTCTCACTGAGCTCATCAACCCTTCCTCTGAGTTCATTGAGTATATTATAACCAGTGTTTTGAACTGTAAATCTGGTAGATTGCTTGTCTCCATTTTGTTTAGTTTTCTTTCTGGAGTTTTGCCCTGTTTTTTTCATTTTGGAGATGTTTCTCTGTATCCCCATTTTGGCTGCCTCCCTATGTTTGTTTCTATATATTAGATCCGCTATGTCTCCCAGTCTTGGCAACATGACCTTATGTAGCAAGTGTTTTATGGTGCCCAGCGTTAGTTTCCCTGGTCATCTGAACCGGGTGCTCCAGGTGTGTCCCTTATATGGGTTGTGCATGCCCTCCTGTTGTAGTTGAGCCTTGATTGCTGTTGCAATATCAGTGGGGGGGAGTGACCTTCTGGCTGACTGACTATAAGGAATGGCTGTGACCACGGCAGATGAGCTGTCATGCAGGGACTGATCCTATGGAGCAGGATTCACTTTAGTGAGGCTCTTGTGTTTGCTGAACCAGCTCTTTGGGTGTATCATTTGTGGTGGTTGTTGGGTGGTGCTCTGGTGTGGTCTGAAGCTGGTCACTGGGTTTGTTGGTTCTGGGGCATCTTGGGAGACACTCTGGTACAAGCCAAGGCCAACCACTGCCCTTGCCCAGGCCAGGGCCACCTGCCACCTGGCTGGAGCTACGTAGTGATGTGTAGATTGTTGCCACTTGTACTGTACTTGGAAGCACCTGGGAGGTGTTAAGCTGCAAAACCAGACTGGCTGTTACTGGTGCCAGGCTTGGGGCCTCTTAGCAAGAGGCATGAGGCATGCTAAGGCCAGGTGCTGCTTGTTTGGGGTTTGTGAACCCTTTGGACATCTTAGGAATATCCATAGTGTTAGACAACACAAGCTGTTTTTGTGGAAAAGCCACTGGAATTGGCTTGGATGGGCCAACAAGTTGAATTGGGTAGGGTCTCAAGGAACCACCTGGGCAAATCCAATGGTATTAGGCAGGTTGATGGAGTTTGAGATGTGGCTCCAGCCTGCCAGCTGTGTGTGGGGAAGGCTCAGCAAAGGAGCAATGATGTCTGTTAACACTTCTGTATGGGGGAGAGTTGCCCCTTCAGCTCTCACCTTGAACACAGTTCATTTCCTTTCTGTATGTCCATTGTGCTTTTTGGGTTGCTTCCCCAGTATTGGAGCTCAGAGTGAGTGAGGCCATCAGCAAGTAAGTCCACGCCTGGGCCCTTTAAGGGAAACACTTAGGACTCCAGCAGCCTTCTGTGTCACTCAGCCACAATCCCCACTGGTTTCCACAGACAGAAGTTATGGGGACTGCTCTTCCTGGTATTGAAACCATGGTCTGGGGAGCTCAGTGTAGGGCTGGGCTCCCTCACTCCTCAGGGGAGACCTCTGCAGCCAAGATATCCCTCTTGATTTCTAATGGTCACATGCATCTGTCTCTGTGTCTCTGCCCTTCCTACCAGTTTCGAGGTGGCTTCTTCTGTATGACCTTAGTTATAGGACTTTTGTTCAGCCAAAGTTCAGGTGATTCTCAAAGATGGTTGTTCTGTAGTTTTGTTGTAATTCTCATGTAATCATGAGAGGATTCAAACACAGCAATTACCTATGTCACCATCTTGACTAGAATACTATGACATGTATATTTTTTACCTGAGACACCCAAAGCCTAAAGTAGTCTGGTCTTACTTGTAAAATATGACAATTTAAATCTGTGACTGGCTGCCAGAGAACCTGTTCATTTGATGGTTTCCTGAGTAGATACAGTTTTCAATTCTAGATTTAATATGAAAGAAGTTCACCTCCCAAATATCATCTATGGTTATTTTTAGATATATACAAAATCATTTTTTTGTCATGAGAAAAATATTTATGAGATTGAGGAGATTTTAAAGTTCAAACTAATAAATTGGATAAACTCAGTGTTAAATGGCAAAACATTTTCAACATTATAAAGAGAATGTGTCATTTAATTCTTACATGTTTTATCTTTCTAATTGAATTTCTAATTAGTGAGCACATGATGAAAATGATGCAAATATTAATGAGATATTCATAGATGTTTCATAGAATGAGTTCAAGTATCATTTGTATTTGTATATGCATATGTTACAGATAAATTTCTTATTATGCAAGGTAATTGAGTCACTTGTCATAAAATTTTCCCAAAGAGACTACATAGTGGCATAAAATTGCAGGAAGCCAATTATCGAATCTTTCCCCTTTCAGTTATTTACTCCTTTTTGTCTATATGAATCTTACTATTTGCTTATTTCTTCAAGTCCCTTTAATTACAACTGAAAAATAAGGGGTAAGACTGAAAAAAAAATGAGCTAGTAATTTCTACCAAAGTTTGCTCATTTTGTAAAGTTAAGGTAAGCACCTGATATATTTTTAAGATGGTATAGATACTGTGATGGATAGAGAGTGTAATTTTCTCCATTATTCTGTAACTATAGAAACAGTTAATTCTCATTTTCATTTAAAAAGTTACATATTTTTTATTGAATTACATTCACTGAGTAGGGTAACAAAAATTAAATGATTTTCCAGGTTGAGATTTCCATATCTTCTTTCTTCCTAGTTTGTATTTTCATATTTTTAAATTATTTTTACTTCCTTCATAAAATTTTATATTTATGTGATATAATGTCTAACTTTGGAGATTGAAATAAAACCCAAGTTGATGCTATATATGAGCAGGAGTGCAATCCAGAAGGGATAACATTATATTGTTGTTCATAAATGTTTCTATTTTAAACTATAATTATTAAGGGGATCCATCTAGAGAAGTTTACTTGGCAGTGGATTTAACTACAGGGTTACATAACTCAGAAATTACTCCACAAGGTAGCAACCTGACGTGAACAAACCTATAGCTATCATATCCCTGAGGAAGGCTTAACATAGAGTTCAAGGCTGAAATAGTATGCAATGTTTTAAGCATCTGTGTGTGTGTGTGTGTGTGTGTGTATGTGTGTTCTTGGCTTTTTGAGGGGAGTGGCCCATTAAGTATTATCAAATTCTAAAATACGATGGTGTATGATTCCCCAAACCTTAAAATCTCTTGAAATCTCAGCTTCCTGGTTCTGTATGATTCTACAGGATAAGATTTAATTTTCTTTCCATTTTAAATATTTCACTGAATAAATGAATTATCCTGCCCTTTAACTAATAGAGGCAATACATTACTTCGATCATTAAAATCCACTCACAACTATTGGCTTTGACAGGCTCTGCCCAAATAAAGACCAGTTCTGCTTCATTTCCAAGCCATTCAACACCATCCAAGTGATATTCCTGAAAGCTGTACATTTCATTTGTGCATTCTAATGATTTAATTTAGTAAACTTAATAATTTTATATCTAATCAAAGAAACGTGACATTTATATGACTCTAGGATGTGTGATAGAACTGGATTCTTCCGGCTTCAGTGTCTACCTAGACTCTATTTTGATGACGTCAGTTACTAAAGTGAGTGTGAAAAAACTCTACTGATGGAAATTTTAAATAAAATTGATTAAAAACTTATTATTTTATTTCTTGAACACTTTCCACATACTTAGGGAATATAAAGAAAATCATGATCTGAAGGAAGGATTTTATGAAAATACTTTGTAAAGGTATTTCTTTAGAGAGATTTGTTGTTCTGTTGTCTGTTCCATCCTCTTTTGAGGGAGAGGCACTAGGAGAGAGGTCACTTTCCAATCCCAAGCTTGAAAAGGGTGCACTTCTAGGCTCTCACTTGAAGGCTCTGAAATACTCACAAAACTTTGATTACTAATGCCTGGCCACCACAAAGGATAGTCAGGCAGAATGTATTCTGAGGAAATCCAGAGAAAGAGAGACGTTCTGAATGACAGCTCTGGTGGCTGCATTGGAATTGGCCCACCTTCTCTCCAAGCTTGTCAAGGCGAGGGATGTGTGATTGTTTCTGGTGAACCAGATGTGGACCATGCTATCAGGGTTTTGGGGTCAGAGAGCTTGTCTATAAGGGATCTCAGGAGGGATGAGAGCTGGAAATATACTCTGGGACTAGGGAAGGGTCACAAGAGTCCACATGTAGTAGAGATAGATCAACCCTAGGCAAGGGAGTTTCAGGCAAGAATAGGTGCAAGGAACCATCCAAAAGCCATTAAAATCAAGATCATGAGATTCAGCTTTAATCATTTGCTAAGGACACCAAGGGCACCCACTTTCAGCAATCTACTCTGCCCACATAGCACTAAGCCATCTAGTCAAATAAATCTGCTAAGGAGCCAAAGTGCAGCTTGCAAGTCAAGGAAGAGAGGTGCTCGTAGTAGATAGCAGAAGCACCAGGCACCACTGTGATTCAGTCCTTGAGCTTTTATTTGGGATGGGGGAAAGGAAGACTTTTAAAACTATATCAATATTGTAATGTTCCGAGTATCTTATAACGGACATTCTAAATACCAAACTAAAATAAAATTTGTAAATTAAAGCGACCATATTGTGATATATTCCCCAGGAATGTAAAAAAGAAAGACTTGGAACCTACTTGAGATTTCATCCAGGGCTATAGGAAGAAGGTCTCTATTAAAGAAAGTTTAAAGGGATACTGGGAGAGCAAAAGAAAGTTGGCGTATTCATGTCTCAAGTCCAGCTTGTTCACCTAGGCAATTAGTACTCACATTGACAACTGATTCTTTTCTTCTTATGCAACATACTATTTTATTTTTTTACCATGCCAATGGTGAAGAGATGGGTGGAGTCTAATAGTACTTAGCTTTCAACCAGAACATTTTAGTTTCCACCATTTCTACCATTAAAAATACCAAATCATGCATCCTTAATGCTTCATATGTCTGCCATACTATTTCAGGTTTTTATATAGTTCGTTTTGAAACTTAGTGATTCTCAGATCTAATTTGAGTCTCACTTATGCTACTAAGAATTTGTCATTCAGGTCAAAGTCATGACTCCACACTGCTATGACCCCACATCTTCCATTTCTCAGAGATGAGAAAACTCTGACTTTTAGAGACAGACTGTCTAGAAGTCACAATGTGAAATTGCCTTCTAAATGAATTCAGTTAAATCACATTTAATATCAGACGTTAGTGACGTTCTCATGATTGTTTATTAACTCTCTTAACTCCCAAATGAGTCTTTAATTGTTTCTCCTTTAAAATCTTGTTGTTTTTGTTGTTGTTTTTTGTTGATGTTATTTTTCTGTCAAGTCCCTTTCCTTAGAGCGCTGTTTCACTCTGTCTTGCAGAGAGGCTGTCTGAGACTCTGCTATTGTTAAATGTAGCCTGGTGTCATTTAAGTTTGTTACCTTGCTGATGATGACATCACTCAGGTACTTGGCCTACAAGGAACTAGCACAATTTCACTTATTTCATTTTAATGGGTCTCCATGGCTTTGAGGCTATAAACTAAAATACCATCGCAGTCTCCTCCAGTAATCTCAAACTTAATTATTCCACTCCAGGAAGCTGTCTGATGGCCCTGCAGAGACCTGCTTTTGCACTAAAATGCAATCCTTTATTGTGTGACAAAATTACTTTTGTTTCATGTTCTTTTTAAAAATTTATTTACAAACACATAGAAAAGCACTTCTCAATACAACTTAATAGGTGATTACTACAAATTTGATTCAAGAATTTTGATTTGATATTTGTTAGGGTTTTCTTTATATTCTTTCCAATGTAATCATGACCACTTCTTAAATACTATTCCAAGTACTGGGCATTGTGGGTAATGTGCTGTAAATTGCCAGGATAGCTGACTCGAATCTTTTCCCCGACTAAGTTTTGGTATTATTTATTAAGTTTCAGAGCTTAGATGACACATCTTATATGCCCATGCTGCCCAATATCTTTTTGCTGCTTTGAGCAAATTTAGTTTTCTAAACTACAATTTTTAAGTGATTTTGCAAAAAGCAGAAGGGAGAGACAGAGACACATTGCCAGAGAAAGAGCCAAAGAGATCAGGGATTTACAAATGTTGTCATTTGCAATACAGTTATCTATGAAAATGATCAATAACATATTTAATGAGCAATCAATTTTTTTTCTAATTTCAGAGTATTTTCACTGTTTGAATAATAACCAAGGAAAACTTAGTTCTGTTCATAGTCAAAAAGAAGGTTGAATACAGAGCCAGAAACTCTACAATTATAGAAGAAATGCATTTGGGCTAGTCATCACTTGGGCCTATTGGGACTAATAGAAAATTTATTTCTTGCTTCTGTCTCAGATTCTTTAAACACAAAGAAGCATCCCAGGCATGCTCAGGGATTCCTAATACTAACATTTTCTCTCTATTACTAGTTTTGTGATCTTTGAAAAAAAATGACAATTTGAGAGAGAAAAAAGTGAGAGAGAGAGGCATTATTATACTTCATATGTGCAAGTAATTTTTAATTGCATACTTTGTAGCCTCTCATCTGTGCAAGAAATTAAATGCATTAGAATTAGTATGCTGAAGTCAATAGGTGAAGCAATAAAATATAACCAAATATAAAGGGCGCCCTTCACGCACCTGCTTTATAGACATTTCATTCCCTGTGTGGATGAGATGTTTACTTATCTGGACCAGAGCTTCACACAAAACAAGAATTAGATTTTCTTCATTTTGAGCTTGCAATCCTACTTCATTTAACAACTGTGGAATTGGGAAAGAAAAATAGATGCGGGGACAGACAATATTTGGAAAAAAGAGCCAGGGTGATGCTGAATTCCACTTGTTTATTTTTGGTTTGGGAGAATGTGGAGAAAAAGAGATTGAATTGACACACACAAAAACCACCCACACTTTTTTCTAAAACTCATTTTGATTTATCCTCCCTGAACAAACTGAACAATACTTAGTGAAGTTCTGTCTTAGTCCCTATTACCCCTTTTAAATTACTTGATGGTCAGGGGAGGATGGATGAGCGCATCAAACGTTGGCAAGCCACTGCAGGTGGAGCAGGGGAATTCAGGTTTCATATCATATTTCTTCTCAAAACCAAAGGTTCCCCGTAAAATGAGTCACTGTACTTTGCAGGCACACTGGCAAATATATGGTTATTCAGAGTTGTTATTTGATTTGTCTTACAGATAAACAAAACTAATATTAAGACCACATAAAGAAATGTCAATTTAAAGTCTCCCTAAAATCTAATATCAGAGATTTTATTATTGAAGGTTAATGTACCAAGACATAAAACCTATATACTCTTACCACATAACTGAAGCATATCATTTTCTACTTAAAGGAAACTAATAGGTTAAAATGAGAGAATAAGTCCTGAAAGAAATTTAGAACGTTAAATAAACCTACAGCTTTGGTTCTCATTTTGATCATGATAAAGTTCATTCTTTTACTACCCCTACAAAGATATTTTTTCTACATTCAATAAAGATTTTTTATAAAGTATCTTTCTATTATATAACTGATTTATTCATTCCATTCAAGATTAATGGTACTTGGTGCTGTGCAGATCGGTTTAGGTTAGTTTCAACGTGTGTCCATCAAATAGTCAGGGTGGATACAGATTTTGTGGTGCCCAAAGCTTGTAAAAATTTTGGAGTCCTTTTTAAGAAACGAAGTACATAATGACAAACACATAACTATTGGAACCCCTCCCAGGGCTTCAGAAAGGGTATGTTTTACTGAGGGCCCTGAAGTTTAAGCTGCATTTGTTTCATAGCTATAGAAAGCACAGTTGTTACTCTTCTTTGCTTTTCAATACAACACTGAACAAGATTTTCCTCAGCGTCCCAGCATCAAAATGGTGATAAATATGCCTTTCCCTACCTCCTTAGTGGCATTATTATAAGGACATAGTGTTTGGGGGCCATTTGATCTAAACGACAGGTAGCAGGAGAGTAGATAACAGGATGGGGAATATTCTTGGTCCTCTGGCTTTCCCCTTTTCTACAGTGTGCAGATAGAGGATCCATGTCAATGTGATTGGTGACTGTGTTCCTATTGGTACATTTCCTTCTTTAACTTTAACAGGTTTTATTTGAATAGATGACATGCTTACATATTTCTGTGATGGCCTGATGTGCATGCTGGGTTTACAAATACCCAGGAATGTTGGGTTTAGAAGCTGCCAAGACATTTAGCACCCAAGAGGCTCTTTTTGGTCTGTGTCAGCTGTGCTTCTCAGTTGGGGTTGACGACTGTTCTTTCTAGAACTTGACAGTTGTGTTTCCAATGTGAGGTGTGTTTCTTACTGCTTTCAGTGATGGGCTTAATCTAGGAGTAACGGAACTCTTATTTCTTCCCCCTGGAGCCTTCAACACTTCAACATGTGGGACCAGGAACTGTCTTTTTTAGGAAGTGAGAGAAATTGCAAGTATATCTAAGCAATTTTTGGGCAATATAATCTGTGAAAACACTTTCATTATTCAACACTTCTGAGATGTGAAAATGAAATAAACAAACCAACCAAAAGCACCATGGGACTGAATAGTAAAATAGAAGAATTAACTAAAGCCTGACTGTTTTTGGTGGCTTCAGCTACTTAACATGCAGCCAATAGGAAAGAGAGTGTAGGCAAAAGCCTTCATACCAGGAAAATAACCCTGGGTATATTGAATTATCTGTGACTAACCAATATGTAGAATTTATCAAATACTTAAAATTATATATATTTTTTTAAATCTATAGAACACTTTTTTTGGCTTTATTAACTTTTAATTCCTACGTAGATGTATTTTATGCAGTTGGATGGAGTTGAAAAGCAATTCAGTTATGCTTTATAATTATGAAATATTTGTGCAGGAAAAAAAATACCAAACCCAAAATTCAGAAGATTGTAGAAAGGTAAAAAAAATCTAAGGAAGTGAAAGTTAAGATCAATTTATTTGAGAAATGATTTAAAGCCTAGAATCTAATTTTCAGTAACTTTAAGCTTTAACATATATTTTAATAGTTTTATTGAGTACATATTAATGTTTTAAAATATCATAAACACATTTTTAAAAATTTTAGTTCTCTTAACTGTACTTAGATTAAATATTAGTTAAAGGACAGGCATAAGATGATAAGCCTTTTAAGGGAAACATATTTACTTCACATATATTTTTTATTTTCAAAATGATCCCAAATTCATATAGATTTTTAATATCATTTGACAGTATTTGGCATAACACTTGGCATATGATAGTTATATTAGTCTGGGTTCTGGTTTAAAAGCCACGAAAACAAGGCCTGTCTAACTTATCAGAAAAGGAATTTATTGAAAGTGTTTTAGGCCATCACTCACAGGCTCGATGGGAAGACTGGAGAATCAGGATCAAAACAGGAACAGGAAACGAGGAAGCATAAGCATTAAGAGTCTCAGCTCTGATCACATTGCAAAGTTATCTGGTCTGGTCCCCACGACCAAATACTGTGGCTGCTGCAAGTTGCCCTTGGAGAAGACACTAAAAACGATGCCTTTGTTTTTACATCCCAAGTTCAACGTTCCCTGTCCTAGTTCAATTGACTGAGCCTAGGTCAGATGCCTGCACCCTTACTGCCAGGATTATGGAGAGCCAGTATCTGGTCCCTTCAGCGTGCCAACTTACTCTCTAACTGAGACTTAAACAATGGGGTGGGAGGGATCTCCTCCACCAAATAAGAAGAAACTGTGGATAATGGGATACTAAAGAAAAGCAGATGTCCTCTAAACTTGGCATTCCATAATATACAGACAGTCGATTCTTGTTATTCGTGGTAGTTATGTTCTATAAAGTTTCCTGAAATGAGTGACTATTGAGGATTGTACCTAGGGAAAAACACAGGTCACATTTTCATCAGCCGACCAATATATATCCTCATGTTATTTGTGCTTCGTTTTAAAGGCATCTTGTCTAATACATACTTTTGAATCATTAACATTGAACTCACAGCCAACAGCACTATAACGCATTCCTAAATGAAGCTTGTCTTTTAACACACACATTTTCTCGGTAAGCCACATCACAGCCTTCTTGCTCTAAGAACCTTAGATAGCACTTCAGCACTATGTTTGGGAAACATTTAAACAGCAAAACCACCAAAAAAAAAAAAGGCACAAAAATGCGAAAAAATGTGGTGCTAAATAAACTGCAAAAAAGACACTCCATTACATTATGATGGATAAAACAAAAAGGCGAGTGCCACCTCATTCAATCTTTGCTGGGAATGTGAACACCCAGTAGCGGAAATCTTTTATGGCCCTCTGCATGAGTATGTTTGCAAATGACAGCAAAAGCTCCATGAGTATTAATTTTGGGGTTACAAAAAATTTTAGCAAGTAGATGAATTTGCACTATTAAATCAGAGGATAATGTGGACAGAGTATACATATATATGTATGTATATGTATATGAATACACATCTATATATACATACATATGTACATGTATGTATATATGACAAGTATTATTGTTATTTTGAAAACTAAAGCACACAAATGCACATAAGAGCTGAAATCATAGTAATGTAAGACAATGATCTAACATATGCAAATATTCTGTATTGGCATTGACACATTTCAACTTTTAAAATTCTTAGTATATTTCTATTATTAGATAAATGTGATAACATGGGGAATTATGTATTTGTCTCTGTTTGATTATCTAGGTTAATTGCTAATACTTTGAAAACCTTTTTACATCTATGAATTTGCTTATCATTTGTAGGTTTTAGTTTGCTTAGATATGTCAACATCTCTTAGCCATTATTTAAGTATTCATTACAAAAACCTAGTGCCCAAGTCCTGTATAATATTTTAGTTTTGTAAACTACATTTAAAAATAATTATTTAAGTAATTATTTGCTCTTCTTTGTTATAGGATACTCCAGTTTGAAATAAAATTTTTATTTTATTTACACATTTAATGAATTGAATAAACTTCATTAGTCAATGACTTCCCTGAGCATTTGGCAAATTAAAAATATTAAAACACAAATAAGCCTAACTCCTGTCAACATTTCCACCTGTGGGTTCTTTCTGAACACTAACAGAAAGTTGGTATGGCTTAATGCTGTGAGTGCTTAATATCTTCAATCTCCTTCAGCTTTTATTTTGGTTCACTGACTTTTGACCTTTGGTTTATGTCATTGGAGATAATAATATGGAATAGAACTTTTGAGAAAATTAAGAGAAATAACTATCAGATTAAAAAACCTTGTTCCAGATAGAAAACCTTGGCAGTCCTGCAGTTAATGTTGGCATTGTTGATTCCTCTAGCAAAGATGGATTAGAAGGATAGTGTTAAGTCTTGATTGAATCAAAGACTTGGATCAAGGATATAATAGGCTTTTGTGTTAACATAAGGTTGGTAAAAGGAGTCAGAACCATGGGCCGGCTGAGTGGCACGTTGGTTAAGAGCTGGCTTGGAATGCTAGAGGGCCCCGGTTCGGATCCCACATATGAGGGCCAGTGACATTGCCCTCTACAGCTAAGATGCTGAACGACAGCTCCACCTGGAGCTGGGCTGACCTGAGTCTCAGTGATGGCTGGTGGGTTGCCATGGGCTACCGTGTGTAGCCAGCAGCTAGCATGAGCGGCCCTCAAGCTGCCATGAGAGGCCATCCAGAAGCCAGCGACTGATCTGCCTCGCCCGGGAAGAGCACAATGATGGTAGCAACTTGGGCCAGTGAAGCAACATCCTCCACAACTAGACTGAAGAACAAAAGGACAGCAACTTGTCTGTTTCCCTTCCCCCAATTCCCCAATTAAAAAAAAAAAATCTTAAAAAAAAGGAGTCAGAACCAAAAAACCACAATAGGTAAAAGAGGTTTGTCTGGCAGACATCTCAGTGGTAGACATCGAAGACACCCACATGAAATATATGTGAGAAAGCAGGATTCAACATTTAAGAAATCAGAGAATGAATATTATTGATTCTAGAAATTGCAGGCTATTTGACCCCTGTTCCATTTTTCACTACCTCCTAGAGTGGGTAGACTCAGGGCTTGAGCAAGGAAGAGATTGGAAGTAGGCAGGATAAGGTCAGACATGCTAAAGTAATCTTTTGGAAATAATAGATCTACAATAAAATTGGGTACAAGTGAATGAATTTTGGAAAGTGAATTCAGTTCTTAGAAAATAATAGAGAAAAATGACAAAGACTCTAAGACCTAATATTTCATATATTCATTTATCTGATGTAAAAACAATTGCTCAGGTCTAAAATAAAATAAAAAAATAAATAAAACCATAATACATTGATCCTAAGATGGACTTTTCACATCTCTGGGTGTGAAAAAGCTGGAGGCTTTTCACCATCAATGGCATCCTGTAATTAAACTGGGTTATTTTTATCTTCATGAAATATAAAATACAATTAAAGGTACTTATATTTGATTAAATATGGTATTATTTCTTAAATTTAGAAAAATATATTCATTGATAAAAATAAGATTAAAACTGACAAAATATACATTTAAAAATAACTTTAATAAAACACTGTAATTTAAATCTAGAGATGAGTAGATTCCTTTCAGGGGTTAACTTCCTGTTGTTTTGTTCAAAATTATTTTTCTATGTGCATATGTGTATTTTTCTCCATAAGCATTCTATAGTTTTCATGCAGTTCTAAATTAGTAATAACAAAAGGCAAGAAAATCTTAATCAGAGGTGATTAATTTTTAATAGTCCAAGTGATGATTACATAGTAGTGATAATAAATATTTTCTAATTATTACATTAAAATAATTAATATAGGTAGATTTTCTTTCTTTTTTTATTCATCATCTAATATCCCACAATTTAACAGACATGAGTCCACCTAGATTTCTAGTAGAGTCTTTCATTTATATTTAGGAAGAAAAAGTAGAAAGGACCCTTTACTCTTCAAGTTCTCAAATCAAATATATCACTGTATTACATTTTTAGTGTATAGAAAACAGTTTCAATTTTCATACTAACATTTTGAAAAATAAATTAAGTATAAATCAAACTTTATCACTATAGAATAATTTCTTCCAATTTCAAAAACAATAGATTTTGTTTGGTCAAATACATACAATAGAAACAAAAGTTGTCAAACAAAATTGAACTATATGCACATCCTTATTTTAAGGGAAAAAGTAGAACTGATTAAGGATTGATGAATTTTTTAAAAGGGAAACTCAAAATAGCAGTCTTTTGATAATGAAGGTCAAAGCCCAAGCTACTGTGGAGAGCTGACCAAAAAAATTTTTTTTTCTTTAAAACAATAATAGAAAATTGAGTTGTCCTTTGTTTATTAAATGACTCAAAAGGGCGGACTTTGGTTTGTCCCCAAAGATTCAAAAAATGAAGGGAAATTGGAAAGCATGGCCCTAAAAGTAGAACAACAATGTTTGAAATTGGGGAACAAAGGAAAGAAAATGGGTAAGAGATTCTTTGTGATGGTTAGGAATTTTGGAACCAAAATGTTCCAATTCAATTTTTAATCTTTATATTTTTGTTCCACTGTCATTATCCTCCAGTATACAATGGATTTGGTAGATTATCCACACAGCAACATTATACTGTACTTTGGGGAATGAAATAGAATAAAATAGAGGCAAATACAGACATGCTTAAGAATGCAGCCTTTGCAGCCAGGCTTACCTAGGTTCAAATCCTGGCTCCAGCACATAACTAACTACCAGCCTCTCTGTGTTTCATTGACCTTACCTTCAGAATGGGGGCAAAGTGTATTTAATCCACAGACTTGTTTCAAGATTAAATCAATGAATGCATATACAGTTTTTATAACATTGCTAGGCATATATTAAAAATTAAATAAAAATTTTGGATAAAATGACACATAAGAAACCTGAGCAATCTCTGGCAGCATTGGGTTTTACTAAGTACAGTAATACCTTGGTTTGCGAGCATAATTGGTTCCGGAAACAAACTACTCATATTGCAAGACTTCACTTGTTTGCCACGTTAAAATGTGTTAGAAATGTTTGCTCTTCTTGTGAACGCTCACAAACCTCGTTACTCGCATCCAAGGTTTTACTGTAATTGAAAAGTGAACAAGGAGCAGGGATTTTGTGTACAGTATCCTGGCAATTCTAAGTGCCCTTCCGAATGCCCCTTTTGTGTGACATCTCAGGATGGCTTAAAAATAGGGAGAGGAGTGATGAACCTGTGCCACTTTCATGGAAGGGAAGCTTGAGTTGATTTTATAAAGACTTTAATAAAGGGTAACTCTTGAAGGCTACATATGCTGATTACATACACAACATAGTAATTTTCCAGTCATCTCATGCCTCAGAAATACTCTCTGTTAACAATATGATATACAGAATATACTTCTTTTCTCATAGTCTTAATAAAATTTTGGTACTTTTGAATGAAATAAAAAAAGTGTCCAATAGTCATTATTATTTCTCTGAATTGACAAGCATTAAAATCCCTCCATTTTCATTGCTGTCAAGGAAAGATATTGTCTTGAAAAGTGGGAGGCTACATCTTCTGGTTTTAAGTTGCTGTGTTCTGCAATGCAAATTGCTCTATATCGCAAGGACTCAATTTCATCATATTTTAAATGAAAGCATTTAATTAATCATCCCTAAAGTGCCTTCTGAACCTAACATTATATAATTTTAAGTGTTCAGTAACAACTTGGTGGATTGAATTATAACAAAAGTGCTTTCATTTTCTAAAGCAAGTATTTTTCTTTTTTCTTTTTTGACAATGGTTATTCACTAGCCTGTACTCAACTACCTCTAGTTTTCACCAAATGAGTCTCGAGTCTAAACACTTCAGGACAACTCAGGTAATTCTTAATGATTTTTCTTTATGGTGGATAGTATTACATCTCAACCATATTTATTTGCAAACCTCTTCACTCTTTTAATTGTAAAAAATTCAATGAGAAGCTGAATGAGTATTTAATCCAATAGCTGTACTTGGCTGCAGGTACTCATGACAATCTCAGTAGACAGGAGAACATTCTATTGTGGTAGACTGACTTGCTCTACGTATTTAGAAAAAATTTTTTTTATTAATTTCAGGTGTACAAAGCAACATAATAGACATTTATACCCCTCACAAAGCGACAACCCTCCCTCCCAAATCTACTACCCCTCTGACATCTTTTATAACTGTTACAATGCCATTGACTATCTTCCTTATGCTATACTCCAAATCCCGTGACTGTGTGTGTATGTGTGTGTATTTGTGTGTATTTAATTACAGTTCACATACAATGTTATTCTACTTCAGCTTCAGTTGTGCAGTGCATTGGTCATACATCTGCACTGTCTATGAAGTGATCTCCTTAATAAGTCCAGTGTCCATCTGGCACATTATATGATCTTTACAACATTGTTGGTTATATCTCCTATACTATGTTTCATATCCACATGACAATGTTGTGTCTACTAATTTGCTCCATTGTGTAAATGTACCACAGTTTCCTTATCCAATCATCTACCGATGGGGATTTTGGTTGTTTCCATGTCTTGGCTGTTATGAATAGTGAGTGCTGCAATAAACATAGGGGTTCATGTGTTTTTTTGAATTAGCATTTTGGTTTTCTTTGGATAGATACCCAGGAGTGGAATTGCTGGGTCATAAGGTAGTTCCATTTTTAACTTTTTGAAGTGCTTTCATACTATTTTCCATGGTGGCTACACCAGTCTGCAATCCCACCAATAGTGTAGGAGGGTTCCCTTTTCTCCACATCTTCACCAACACTCTTTGTTGATTTATTGATGATTGCCATTATAACAGGAGTGAGGCATCTCATTGTGGTTTTTATTTGCATTTTTCTAATGATTAGTGATATTGAGCACGTTTTCATATGTCTGTTGGCTATCTGTATGTTCTCTTTAGAGAAATGTCTCTTCATGTCCTCTGTCCATTTTTTAACAGGGTTGTTTTTTTCTGGTATTGAGTTGTATGAGACTTTTATAAAGTTTGGATAGTAACCCATTATCAGATGTATCATTGGAAAATATCTTCTCCCATTGCTCTACCTATTTTTTAGAGTCTTGAGTCAGAACTACAAATCTACAGCAGTTGGTGTTACAATTCATGGTGGCAGTGGAAATGGAAGCAGGTAGATCTATAATATAATCTGGGAGAAGAGAAAGAACAAAAAGCATGGACCAGAGATTATACTAGAAGGACTTATTTCTAGAACTTTTTTCTTCAATTTCCTTAAGACTTTGCCTTAATTATCCTTTACTATCCAATCTGCAGTTGTAATATCACTTACTGTAAGTTGATGTTCTTCAGAACAAGTAGCACATTAAGACATTATTCATTTAACTAATGGAATTTGACAGATTTATTTCTGGCATCAAGATTAGTAAACTGGGTCCACTTTGGTGACTATAGGGATCTAGAGTTGGGATCTAGAGCTGGGGGAGTTTATGGTTAAGTAGGTAACTAAATAGGAGTTATAAATCCTTGGCAGGTGGTGGGTTTGTTATGAAGAGAACAGCACATAAAAAGAAAAGGGAGCTAATAGAAAAGTTCTCTGAAAACTTCTTTTGAATTTTATATTTTTCCTGAAAGCTGGACCCAATCAAAGTTTCTAGGAAAACTGGTTAATTGAAAATGTAGATTCTCTAGCCTGAGATGCTTTGAATTTGTTTATTCAGCTCAAGGCATTTGCTCTCTATATATGTTATTTTAGGATTATGATGCCAGATGTTTCTTGTGCAGGATGCTGGCAATGAAATTCTTCACATATTTACCTTTTGATTCCTATCTAGGAGGCTTTGACTGAATGCTGCATGGCTGGAATTAAAATAAATATTCAATCCAACTTTTTAGCTTAAAATTTAATAACTCTTCTCACATAGATATTCTTATCAAACTTAATATCATTGATAATAGGTAGTTTTCTCAATTTTTGTTGAATCTGTCTTGCCTGCAATCATACCCTATGAAATAAAATTAAAAATATATAATTACAGTCCTCTTGGTAGCCTGTTGACTATTTTGAGTTAAAAAGCATTCTGTGCTGGCAGCAAAAACGCAGCAGCAGCGGTCTAATTTCCTCTAATCCACTAGGTGCCTGCTTAATTATAACCTTTCATTTACTAGCTCTTTGGCTGTATTCCATATTTGCTTGTATATTTTTTTCATTCAGTTTATCATCCATTTCTGTCTCATCGAGTAACATATACTACAGATTTCGCCTGTTTTGCTCCCTAGCACACATTCAACTGAGCCATTTCTATATTTTGTTGTAAAATTGATTTTAACTTTTCTTTTTGACTTGGAGAAGAAAGACATTTATTAAAAAAGGTTAGTCTTTAAATTTTTTTTGTTTTTTTTTGAAGTCAGAACATTATGGGAAATAACAGAAGAGTTTAGAAATCTTTTCAACTGTGAAATGATGAATAAGGTGGCAGGATGCTGAAAAGAAAATAAGTTGGTAAAAGAGTTTTGCTGCCATATAATATATTTTGTAATTATTTTTAATGAAAGAAAAAATTCTTAGGACTAGTTTTCAAAACTGTTCTCTTGTATGTGTATACAGATCATGTAATTCTTTAAGTCATCCAAATATTGTATGAAATTAATAAAGGAAAAAATTATTTATTCATTCAATATACTATTATTATTTGTATAAGTACTTATTGATATATATATATATATATATATATATTTAACTATATGCATGTAAAATATGTAAAGTTTCTGTACAGCTGAAGCAGTTTTCTCATTTTTGTAGTGTTAAAATTATACATGATGTTTTAGATTCAATAGAGCTAATGATATTAGGTCTAGTTAATAATGAATTTATTCAGCATAGATTGTAATCAACATGAAGGCAGGGAATGTGTCTAATATTTTTGGTACCATATTCTGGGACTGGGGCTAAATACAATGCCTAGCCCAAAGCAAATTCAATAATATTTAATGTATATAGATATGAGGATTTAAGTGAATTATGCCTATGGCAGGCATAAAAAATGGTTTTTTTTAATGTATAGATTTAATAACAGGATACAGCAAGATATACACAATGAAGTTTGGCCAAATGCAGAATGAGTTTAACTTTGTGAAAGCTGAGAGCAGCAGAGACAAAGAAAATTCTATCTTGAAGTTTAGAATACAAGTTAGCTTTTTTTTTTTTTTTAGATAAGGAAAAAAAAAATCAATGACTAGGAGTTTAGGGACAAAGGACAAAATGCAAAGAGGCCCAAAGATTACTTTAGGGTGATGAACATGTCCTGTATCTTGATTGCAGTGATGGCTCCGTGTGTATACTTTTGCAAAAACGCATATAACTGTACACTTAAAATGGGTGATTTTACTATTTGTAAATTATATTCCTCAATATGCCTGATTCAAAAAATGTTCACAAGCAGATACATACATATATATAAACACACAACATACATACATACATACATACTTAAAATGGTGATGTCTGATACTGTGCCCTCTAAAAACTGTAGCCAGAGAAACATTTTACAACATGACTGGAAGACTGACCTGGAAATAATTTGTCAACTTGGAATTTGTTGACTAGGAAATCAATGACTCTTATCATTTTCATTTTATTATTTCACCTTTTCTGACTATTAGCCACTGCAGAAGCAATGTGTAGAAAACATTGGAGGCTAGGAAGGACCAAGAAATCTCCTTAAGTTCTTTAATTATCATTAGAGAATAGATTAGAAATGAGGGTAACTCAATATAAATCACTGAATTTCTGAACAAACATTTTTATAATGACATCAAAATTCTATTAATGTAAATGTAGTGTTATTTTAAATCTCTAATTTTGCTTTCCTTGCTCCCTTTAATTCACTTAACAAAAGACCTGCCTCATTTGCTGGGACTAGCTTAATGTTTGGCTGCGTGTTGAAGGTCTGTGTCATAAAGCTCTGTCTGACTTCAAATTATGTGATTCTTTAAGCTTTCTATTGGAATGCAAGCTTACTGTTCTAACTTTATCACTTAGCAATGAAGTCATCATGTCATATGCTATAAATAAATAACAGGCATAAATGAATTACTCTCTCCAGCGGATTTTCAGAACTTCCTTTGAGAAAATAGTCCAGATCAGACTACTCAGGATTTGTTTGTTTGTTTGTTTCATTTTGTTTACCACTATCTTCTACAAAAAGTATGTAACATGTTCTTATTTGATTCTTTGCCTACAATATCTTAAATTAGAATGCATAATTTAGAACACTCCTTCTCCTGTTTAGGGGAATTTTATTTTAAGTCCCATCTTTTAAAACATGATCCTAGGAGTTTATTTTCCCAGCTTGTTTTGTAACTAGTTCATGGAATCAGAGGGCTCTGTCAATAGAAGCATTCATTTAAGAGTTTGATTTGAAAGAGGAGCTACTATCATTTATTGGGTGTTACCTAACGTACTGAGCCATAAATTTGGGCATGTCCAGTAAACCCCGACCATCAAGTGAGTTCATTCATGCATTAATTCATACCTGTGATCTCATGAGAAGTTTTCAATGACTAGTTAACACAGGAGAAAAACAATTAGCTTGATTTGGTTTATACATAATCCTGCATGGTATATCAGAAACATGGACCTCTGCAGTATTAGCATAGTACTCAAGGAAATTTGTAAAACAAAGTGGGGAAGAATAAATATCCTAATAGGAAGAATTTTGAGCAATACCTCTCATTGTCCATGAAGAATGATCTATAAACCAAATGTTCACTAATCATATAAATATACGGAGCATCTGTATATGTTCTGTGTATATGTGCATATGTGCACATACATTTAGACACATACAGAATACAAATTTTTCCATATGTGTTTATTTGTTTATGTGTCCTAAACATAACAAAACTCAAAGAATAAATAATCTAGAAGAGCAATTGATATACATATATTCATGAATTTATTCAATTTGACATGGACATAGAATAGATTCAATTTAATTTTTAGAATGTCTAGTGTATAAATTTTTATACTAATTTTTATTTTTATACTTATTTGACTAAATAAATTATTAATTTTCCAAGTATCTTTATTATAGAAAAAAAAAGTAGATTAGGAGATTCTCAACATCACCCATTTGAACTTTTTGAAATAGTTTCAGATAATTTTTTTTTAATTTCAAGGTATTTCTACTCATTAATCCAATAGCAAGAGAAAATTCTCAATTTCACTAAATAATATGAAACGTGTATATCACACATATGTTTTTAGAACATTATTTCTTACTTGTTTAAACTAATTTTTAATCGTTTAAGGCTACTGCTTTTATTCTTTGCTCAGTGATCTGGAAAACCTCAATACTTATTGCTTTTTTGTATACTAGTCATGCATATATATTTTATGAAAGTAAATATATATATATATATATATATATTTAAAATACACTTGCAAATATTTGCTATGGTTTCTTCTCATTACTAATCAAGCCTAAATTACTCAATAACTGAATTGAACACATTTTGAATGACTTTGGGAACACTTAAAACAATTAGTTTTTAACTATTTAAGCAACTAGGTCACGTCAAAGATAATTTTTTCATTTGTTCAGATGGCCCAAGCTAATGGGCCGTTTTCCAGTCTGGTGCTGGCTTCTGAGTGGCCAGGCTCTCATCAGGAGGTTATTCTTCTTTAGCCTATAGGCTCTCACACTGAAGTTAGGAACCTGAGAGGCATAAAATGTGTGCAGGTTTATCAGCTTGTTACTATTGTACTTCTCTTGCAGTTTAAGGTGGGATCTATTCACAGTTAAAGAGGAAAACAAAAACAAAAAGAAAAAACTCCAAACAATAGAAGCGACTTCCAAAATAACTACCCGTCAGGTCTCTTGCAAGTCAAATATTTCTTCTGGGCTTTCTGCCTTTATTTCCTCTGGTTTCTAGTGCTTTCTTTCACTCAAATATTTGAGAAGGGAATGCTTAAAATAAATAGATGAAAGGAATCATATCCTAGGTGTATATAAATCCCAGAGCTCAGTTCTGATGTCTTCAGAGCACACAGAGCAAAACGACAGCAATAAAGCCTTGGAGGGTTTGGGGGAGGGGTAAGGAGCATGGGACCGACCCAGCTATTCTCACCAGCATTTGCGCACACTCATGTCATCAGCAGCGATTATATATGAAAGAAAAGAAATTCTCTACTCTGCTCGGTAGCTGCCCAACAGGAAAAAACACTAAATCTCCTGCCCCATTCTATTAGTGGACTTCAGTTGATGGGGCTGGTACACACCACAAGGCCGTTTGGCACCAATGATATGTGTTGGCATTTAAATAGAAATGGCAGTTTTAGTTTTATCTTCATTTCAAATTAGAAAGGCAAAACCAAACAAACAAACCCTGTTGATTTCTCAAACAAAAATTTTGTTTGTTTGTTTGTTTAATTTGGTCTCCAGGAATAAAAATAATAATAATAATAATTAAAACAAAACTTGCCTATATCCTTTTAAAGCGGTTGGCTAATAAGCTTTGGCTTACAATTTCTATCTGGAATTTCCCTAGACTGCCCTATTTATGATAGAGGCTGGATTTTACAGTGGCGTTTTATGTGCCTGGTCTACATTTTAAAGCCCAGCCCTGTTGTTTAGGCCCAGAAATGGACGCAATTTAATTCTGTTTATTATAGAAATCAAGTGCTTTTGGAGAGAGACTTATGAGCAGCTGTTTAATATTGTCTTTCTGCTAATATAGAGGTTCATTTCTCTTGCCCGCTGAGAAGAAAGCAATTCATGAGATTTCTAGGGGCTCTTTTCTACAGAAATACAGGTCTGCTGCCAGGATTTAGCATCAATAAAGATGTGCTGCTAGTTGGTGGGGCTGGCTGTCTCTGACAGGTGTCAGTTTAAGACCTATACTCCAGTAGGATTTCTATGGATTATTCACTGAAGACATCAATAACCAAAATAGAAAAAGAAAACATTATTTTTTGTTATACAATTTCCCAGTGATTTTTTTTCATCTTTTGTAGCTAAATTCAGTATAAAGGAAATTTTGGGAATGGGGATGGGCGAGAATTAACCGCCTTTCTCAGAGATTGTGTTCAATAGTGAATGAAATACAACATTTTCTTTTGAAAAAGATACAGCTAAAATAATTGAGCAAATTTTAAGGTGAGATGATGATTTTAATAGTTGAACATACAATGTTACATAAACTGAAACTCATAGTCTCTTGAAGCAGGGCATTGAATATAGTATGTCACATGTCCTACAGTGATGTAAAGGAGACTGTTAGACTTGCTGGAAAATCAAAATGGCATTTAGCCTTTAGGCCATTTCTTTATTTGTGGTATTTATATGAGTAAAAATGCACTTCCAGGGTTAGACTTTCTCATATTCCCTTACGGGCCCGTTCTGGCTCTGTATTCACAATCTCAAATCTTAGGGTCTATTTTGCTTGTGCTAAGAGATTGACAGTCAAATGTATCTAAGAATTGCAGTGATGCTATGAGTCAAAGAATAACAACATCCAGATAACTTCCTTATTCTTAAATGAAGTTTATGAATAGAAGCTATATGTGAACTACTTTGACATTGGAATAACATTGAAGAGTTGTCAAATAGAGTAGTATTTGTACTACAGATAAATTTCAGGCCAGAGACCCATTTAAAATATGCATCTCCTGGTGGATTTCTAAAAGCATGATGGTGGTCTTAGAGTGTGCTTTCTGCATGGGGTAAGGTTATTTCTCTGTGTTCATTATTATTATTTGTTTTATTATTTTTTTTAAATTTTACATGATTTTGGAAAAACCAGTTTGTATTTCTTTATTCATCAGTTTTCTTCTATTAAAAAAAGTGTTAATTTTTAAAAATTTATTACAGAAATACCACATTTTGACTGAGTTGTGTAAAGTGATGTAGAAGCAAATTATTTGAGCCAAATAATGTTTGCCACCTTCCTGCCTCAAGAACTAAAGTATAGAGTACAGATTTGCTTTCTTCCTGTTGGTAGCACCTTGTGAATCTGCACTTTAATATAACATGTACTTAGTTTTCAACTTAAAGAGTATTATTGAATTAAGTGGTAATCAAAATATACAGGATGGCACCTTGAAAACTTGACTTGCGAAGAAAGCCCTTTGAAATAAAAGATAATAGATATGCAC
>NW_017732478.1:202586-204280 GCF_001890085.2 Hipposideros armiger | reverse complement strand
CTCTCTCTCTCTCCCCCTTCTCCCCTCCCCCTTTCTTTCTGGGTTTGGAAGACACATATGCATATATCTACATGGCATAGGTATACAGGTACCAAAATACACTTTGAATAAAAGGAAATAAAGCTTGACTTCAAGTTGTAGGTTCTGTACTCATACTTGTTTTCTCTACTGCTGTGACATTTTAACAGTATTTATCATTTATATGCATGATCCCACAGTCCTTTTTATCAAAGAAATACTGATGATGAATGAAATAATATGAAGAAAAACAAAACAAAACCTGGCACAGAGTGGTAGTCACAAAATGTTATTTCCTCTAGGAAAGGAAGCAATGCTAGAGTTCACATAGGGTTTGGAGCACTTTTTAGGCTTTTTGAAGGTTGTGTTACTCCTGAATGTGATTTAAAATGAAATCACTGATAGTGATGTATAGTTATGGTCTAGAATACTATTTGGGAAGAGGGGAAAATTAAATTTATATCCTACATTTGCAAGCATGTTGTCCTTTCAGTTCGATGGAGATAAGAATCAAACCAGTTGATGATGTCTTTTAAAAACACAGTACAATTTCTGTTTTCAAAATTTCATAACCTCTGACCAAGCAGATCTTTACCAGCCTATAAGACTGGTAGTCCACTATATATACATATATATATTCTTCATTTATACATGCAGAATGCAATTCTTATTTTATTGTATGTGGAGAAATTGGTGGCTTTCTTTGATTGGCTATTTTAATCTGTTTCACAATTTAATTTAAGAGAAAGCCATTACCTGAACCAATCACATTTCACTCACTTTTACTGCCACGTGGGAATGCATTTAAAACAACTTGAACTTTATATGTGAGCATGATTGAACTTTAGTCTTGTCCTATATTTTTTTAAAATGTGGGTAATTTTCATCAATTACTTTCACATATGTTTCTAGTCCTCTGTTATGTCTATATCAAGAGGCAAAATTTGTGGAAATAGTACCAGACAGTGATCCTGTTTTAATGAGATTTTCAGTCTAATTATATGTTCTAAAGGTTCAAATAACATGTGGATCAACTGCCAAATTTGTGGAGTGCTTAGCTGAACTGAACTTCTGAATAAATTCACTTTTCAGTGGGTGAAAGACTGTTCTAGAGAAAGCAAATCCCTTGGTCTGGTCAGAAAAAAAAATATATATATATACACACACATATACATATATATAAATATATACATATAAATATATACATATATAAATATATATATATACATGTTACATCTGACCTGTGTATACCTTTTTTGCCTATCTTACTAATAAGGAAGTAGAACCATCAGTTTAAAAGAATGGCAGGTATTGCTTTCTAAGGTAGTGAATGTGTATTTTGAATTGTGTCCTGTTATATTCAAATTGGTAAACAAAAAATGTCTTTTTTTATGTTTGTAATTTACATTAAATTAAGTTTATGGTCAGATGATGTCACCTACGACTATAAAAGATAATCTTTTCCAATTAATAATAAGAACCAGACTTTATATAGATTTTATAATTCCCTTCCCATTTGTTTTAATACACATGTGATCCTAACTACTTCCTGCAAAATTTCTTATTAATCTCATTTTACAGGAAAAGAAAGAGTCTTAAGTTTAATGACTGGCTGAGCATTTGAGTCAGTTTTTTTTTTAAATACATATTTTTTTCAACTACAGTTAACATACAAT
>NW_017732478.1:194985-197116 GCF_001890085.2 Hipposideros armiger | reverse complement strand
AATGATGGTTGTTCTGTAGCTTAGTTGAAACTTTGATATAGTCATGAAAGGAGGTGAGTATAATGCTTATGTACTCTGCCATATTGACCAGAATGCTTTTTGAGTTTGTTGTTGAACTGAGATCATCTTCTTCTGGTCCATTATGTACTTCACTGTGCCACAGCTACCTCTAACCTCATGTGAATAGCCTTTTTCATAGAACGGAGGAAAATACAATGGATAATAGGGATACAAGTAGATTTTACCCGTGAGGTACCAAATTGCAAATTTAAGCAGAGGTGGAGACTGAGGTAGCTAAGCCACATGTAAACTGAAGTTGGCCAGAAAAGTCATAATTGAGAGGAAGTACATCCAAAAGAGACAGAGAAGCTGACCCAGGTTTCCTATTTTCAAGCTCTAGTCTTTGGTCACCTGAATCATGAGGTTACTCTCTGCAATTTTATTATTTTATTCTGAAAGAAATAAAAAAAAATCTGATATTCTCAAGTAAGTGATAGTTTCAAATGACATTTTAAATTTTGCTTTAATTGTTATAAGATCAAAAAATAGCTCTGTTTCTTTTCACAAATATCTCCACGCAAAGCAAATTCAAAAATTCTAAAATATCTAAATAATTTAAGCTGAATCTAGAAAATAACCCTTCAAATTTTGTCATAGGTCCAGTTATTATATTATTATGAATTACTGCCATTATTTGAAAAATACCTCTATGGCTGAATTTAACCATTTAAAAGAATCTCTGAATACTAAGCTCCGGCAACTATTTTGTCTCCTTTAAGGATTATACTGAAATTACAGAAAACAACAACAAAACAAAGAAGAATATTGTCAGAAATCAAGAAATATTTTCTACCAGAACAACAGAAGTTTAAAGGGAATCCTAGAGAATAAAATCAAGCAATAATACTGAAGGAGAAAGAAAAGAAAACTGTAGCCCCCTGGGCAGTAGACATAAACATAGATCTTCTCTAGAAACTCCAAGGTCAGAATCACAAGTACAAATGAGAGTGGACCAGGGAACAATCAGCACAGTGATTCATTAAAGAGCTGCCTCTTTTTTTTCCCCCTTGTAAATATATAGGCTGGCAACAATGACTTACCCTGAGGCTCAAGCCAGGGAAGTGCTCTAGAAAGAGTTTACAATTGACCTCAAGGGTAAGTTCATTGGGTGCTGAGAAGGAAGAATAGCAGAATTTGACATAAATATAGATTTGAACAATGCATGAAGGAAAAAGACCCACATTCCTCAAAAACCCCCTATATACTTTTTTCAATTTGTAAAATATTGTTAAGCATAGGGGGAGTTTATACTTTGGGTTTTAGACAAAAAGAGGATGCACATTTCTTTCTCAAAAAATTGTGAATGGTTCATTGATTAAACTACTTAGAGGGGCAGTTGTCCAGTCATGCCATTGGAACAACCAAATAAAGGTATGCACAGACAGAGATCACTGTGCCATAATTGGCTATTAGCAAATCATTAAACTGGTTGTAAGATGCACCCAGGTTTCAGAAGTGTTATGATGTGAGAATGTGGACATTTGAGATTGGTGAAATATTATACATTCACCTGTGTATGCATGTGTGCATGTGTGAACAATGCCTGGTAATCATTAAGTCCTCTTTCTCTACATTAGCTGTAATTACTATGATGGTTATTATAACTTGGATGATACTCTAGAAGAATGTGGTTTTTTTTTGTGCTCAGGGACTAATATGTTTAAAACTTTTTCTATTGCAGAAAATTTTGTAGGTATTGTGAAAACTCCTTTCTTGGAAAAAATTTGGCTATGTGTCTATGATACGGTAGATGCATTTTTCTCTGGCTGCCAACTGTTGATCCTTCTGTTAGTCCATTCCACATATATTCTTTCTTGTAGGCTCATAGCATGCTGCCAGGTGGACCTCTTGGGTGTGATTTAAGACACCTCTTTCTTATGTGTAGCACACATCGGGTCCATGAAAAACACTCAGGAATCCTGTATCCGACCTAGTCTGGAATCAGACTGACCTTAAGGCATTGTCTACTCTCCTTGTACCCCCTTCCAAAGCTGATCAGTATGACACTTTACATCTATATTTTGAGACTATGAGTCATACCCAGTCCACTATCCGCTTAACCTACCCCCCC
>NW_017732478.1:183385-189215 GCF_001890085.2 Hipposideros armiger | reverse complement strand
TCTGAAGTAAAAATAAGCAACTCTGTCATTGTGGGGCTTTAAATGAAAGGGCACTCTTTCAAGAGAATTATAAAGAAATTGACTCTCTTAAGGTTTTCATTCTTATCTAAAATTTCATTATTTGCCAGTAAACCTCATGATAGTTTGTGGTTAGGCAATTATTTAAGAATTCATAAATACATTTTATTATAAATAATTTAAACCATATAGAAGCAAAAATTAAAATAGGAAGTCACATTTCTTCCTTACTCTAACTAACCATTTTCAGTTTTCTGTGACTCGTTTCAGACACAGCTCTATGGATTTAGCTACAAAAGAACATGTATACACACACATACACACACCATCTCTCTCACACAGTGTCTGATTCATTATAAATGAATGATAATTTTCATATATTTCCTGCAACCTGACTTTTTAACAATAATACATGCAGAGAATTCTTATATGTTAGATTAGCTATTCTGTTCTTTTAAATTACTACACATTATTGCTTACTATAGAAAACCCATGACTTACAGAACCATTTACATGTTTTAATGGACACTTATATAATTTCTAATAGCTTCGTACGCCTCATTGAAAATATATTAGAATATTTTGAGAATGAATCCCTGGGAGTGATAGACACTGCATCAAAGTTCTACAGAAGTTTACTCAGTAAATTGTTGGAGGAGGCCATCAAGAGCATTTGAGTGCTCGTTGACCTGTGAGCTGGATCCGGATAATTGGAGGCTCTTTGTCCCCTCCACTGTCCTTCCTTGGAATGTAACTTCTTCTTATCATTTCTATAGCCGGAGCCATTTCAAAGATGTAGACTTGGGAGAGTGAGTAAGGTGTTGCTGAGACCATCTGGATTGAATATGTGACTGAATCCAGTTAGGGCTTCTATATAAACTTTTAAGATTTGATGGGCGTGTGCAGAGATCTCCTTTTGCTGCCACTCAAAGCAAGCTTTGTAGATAAGTTCCCTTGCTTATTATACCCAGCACCTACCAATCTGGAGTGGTCTTCATCTCTGTCCTCCATGAAGGGGAGATCAGTTTCAGATTTTATTCAGGAAGCTCCTGAATTTGCCAGTCCACATAAATCCACCAACTTACTATGTTGAAAAATATGTATTAAAATTTTCATTTATTTGTGTAATAGAAATGGATATCTATTTTTTTAGTTAAGTATGTATAGCAAATTTTCATTTGTTTAGTGGCCACTTCTATTTATTTCTCTGAACTATCTCTAAATAAACACTGTATTTTTCCTGTTGGATAATTTATACATATTTTTTATTTTTATAAGTAAGTTACATATTAAGAATATTAATCTCTTGTTTATCTAAATTAAAAATAATTTGTTATTTTGATATTGGACTTAACTTTTTAATGATGTCTTTTATGTTTTAGTGGTTTTAGATTTTTATGTAACTCAATTGGTCATTCTTTTTCTTTATGGCTTCTGAGTTTTGCATTATGCTCAGAAAGACTTTGTTACCTCCAAACTAATTAGAAATAAATCATTCATATCTTTAATAAATTCAGCTCTTTAAGCTACTAGAATATTCGTTAGATATAATGTAAGGTAATGTGAGATAAGGATTTCACTATTTTGTTTTTCAAAAAATTCTAAACAATGATCACAAAACTATTTGTTAAATAAACTGTATATTCTATACTGATTTTTTTTTAAAGATTTTTAATTGGGGAATTGGGGGGATGGGAACAGCGCTGGGGAATTGGGGGAAGGGGAACAGACAAGTTGCTGTCATTTNCTTATTTTTACTTTAATGTTCTATATTTTTCCCCACATCCATGTCTTCACCCATGCTATTCTTTCTTCATGAAACATGTGCTCTCTACTTAGACACCTAGCACATGTCTACTTCTTCTTCATGATTAAATTATTGTACCACCTCCTCTAGAAGCTTCTCCTCTCTTTGCCTCTGGGTTTTTCTTTATAATAGCTTTTAACAAACTATATTAACCACATATGGAAGAATGAAAATAATGATTGTACTCATAAAAACATTAAGTTGGTTAAAGAAGCTTTTGAACTGTCAGATAGTTCAGTTATCTCCTCTTGATAGAATGCTAGTACTGATTATTATTCATTTTTGCAATTCTATTTCCAAATACAATGCCTAGAAGATAGAAGGTATACGATATATATTTATAGAGAATCATTTGAATGGATATTATCTTGTTAAGAGTACAGAATCATTTATAACTCATACTTTTTCAACATGTGGAAAAAAGAGATACCCTTTCTATTACTCATTTGGTCACAGCTGTCTTATAAATTAAGGCCTACAATTATATATGTGTGCATTGTGTGGCTTCCATTTTTCTGCAGTTTTTCTAAAACCAACTTAACGATACTTAATATCAATTCTGTAAAACAAAGCGATACTAAATTATTTTATGTTGACTACAATTTCCCAAATAGAATGCAGAATTGGAGTCCCTGTATGTACATCATTCTCTATAAAACAGCATATTTGCTTAGCTTTACCATGGTGAGGAGAGGCTATATTTATGTTTGCTTGTAGTTTCTGTTTTTATTGAAATAAGATTTCTAAGAAATTATTTAAAGAAACATTTTGAGAGTTTGAAGGCCTTTGAGAATCGTTTATGCAGCAGACTTCTTAATGGGGCAAGTCCCATCTTTACAATAAATTTATAAATTTAAATATATAACTTTTTCTGCTGGGGCAAGAACTTTCTTGTGCAAACATAACTTCTCCTCCATTGGCCTCAACCCCTTGAACTTGTTTCTACTCTTCCTGCTATGTGCTTTCCTCACCTCTTCAGTTGGATGACCCTATCATATGCACCATTTGGTTCCTTGCTAAATATCACTTTTGCCAGGAAGCCTTACTTACCTGCAGATGATAATCTCCCATTATTTCTTTCATGGCCTTCTATTACTTTTCTCTTCTCTTCTTTTCCTTCCTTCTTTTTTTTTTTTAATTTCCTTCATAGTTTTATCAAAAGTCATATGTATTCATTCATTCATTCATTCTCTCACTTATCAATGCAATTTTATATTTGATATCTCTCCCCTTCTCCTCTATACCACAGGTTCTATTCAGGCAGGAAAATAGAATTATACACTTGAAACCTTTATAATTTTACTATTAAATGTCACCCCAATAAATTTAATAAAAATAAAAAATGAAATAAAATATATAGGCCTTATTCTTCACTGTACCCATTGCTTAGCTGAGCATTGTGCACTGCAGCTTTTCAATTAACATCTAGTAAATGAATGAATAAAATAATTAGGAACATTAGGAAGGAAATTTGCAGGTAATTGAACAAAGTAGGAGGAACGGGTATGATGGGCAAATGCAAATTCTTTCAGCTGTAGAAAACTTACTTCCATTTTTAAAAAATCATGTTTTATTAACTTTTCACTTTTACTTTAAAAAGATATGCAAAACTTTTTTGCCACATCAGCATGCCTCAAATAAGTGAGCAATTAAAAAGTGCAGTGTATTGCATAAGAATGTCTACAGTGCACATCTAATTACTTAGGTTCTTTCCACAATTAAAATACATACTGACCCTGCCAGGTAAGACATGCCCCAAATGTAGAATTCCTTATCCTAGCGGAATGGTAGTTGTTTCTTCCCATTCTCGGGGCCTTTATGTTTTCTGTCTATGCTTTTTAAAATTTTATTTTAACATATGTGATTAGCTAAAGGAGAGAAATTTTCAGAAATGAAAATGCCATCAATTTATAATTTTGAAAAATAGCTTTTCTCTCTGCCTTCTTTTACATTAGTACCAAAAATAAGCACCCTCATGCACTAATCTTGCAGCTTCTGCAAGTAAAGTAGGGTGCTACTTTCAGAAATAAATGAAACCCCAACAGTAAATAATTCTTTTGTCCTGAAAACATGCAATAAATCTCCCAGCTTCCCAATTCCAGATTCCTTTAAGACACTGTTAACCTAGACAGGGGACAAAGTATCAGACAAAGCAGATGAGTCCTTGCTCTAATGTACCTTATACTCCTATGGATTTTAGTTTCAGTGGTATTTGTTATATGCCTTCCTGTGTGACTTTGCAAGTGACCTTTCCTTGGAGTGGGCCCCGGTTTTGAGTGAGACCAAGGTGTGGAAAGGCGATAGAATCTTGTTCTTCAGACAACAAATATTATGTTAATAAGTTGTTTTTCAAATTGGGGTCGCCTCAGGTCACTGTTGGAAACAGGAATGGTGAGTGAGCTCAGGACCTAGTAGCTACCACTAATACAAAATTTGGAAGATTCTGCTGTGGCAGCTGAATCAACAGCTGGGATTCTAAAATCCCTAACTTGCACATAGGATTTAGCTTTCTCATCCACATAATCATGGTCCTATATTTACCATCTGTGTGTCACTTTATATTTATGAAATTATAAAAAAAAAATATTGGGACAGTAAAGAAATATTTTTGAAAAGAATTCAAAACCATGTATCTGTGGCTTAGAAATGCACTTCTTGATAAGACATGTCCATTAGATATAACAATAGCTCATTAACAAAGAATAGCTGCTAGCTAGTAACTTTTGAAGTGAACCATTATTTTAAAAAGCCTTTTAAATTGCTAGAGTTCATCCAATGCTTTATTCTCTTTAACTGTATCAATTTTGATACACTGTAGTAGAAAGAAAAATGAAAGCTAACTTTGTGTCACCTTTGAATGTCTTCTGTTTTTTGCCTGTAGTCAAAGAGTGTTTGCTTTTTGCTAGAGGGTTTAAATTGAAGGAATGGCTGCCAAAATGCCGGTCACTTTGTCAGGTATAGGACAGTTTGAGAAACAGGGAAGCCTGATTCTACAAGTCTAATACCCACAGGAGAGATGCAAATCTCCCACCAACTGTTCCCATCTGTGTAGTTAGCCCTCCTCTCCATAAATAAAGAGACTCTCTGAGGAAGTGCTCCTAGGTATTGTGCTGCTACTTCTGAAGAGCGTGAGCCTGCAAAAGAGAAAAGAATAATTAAAGAAAAAGTGTTCCACACACAGGCCATCACTACAGACTGGTCTGGGAACAAAGGGCTTGGCTTCTACGAGCTTCTATAGAGTGGGATATGAATTCTTATACACACTGTTCTGATAAGTAATCAGTGAGTTATTTTGACGCCTCTGCAGTATGGCCATCTTAAGTTCACTGTTTATAGTAACACATAGCTGGAAAGGACCTTCCAGACGAACCTCTTACAGAGGAGAAACATTTTCACATTTGGTTTTTCTGGAGCTATAAAGTCACATACTTATTTTTCTTATTGCAAATGACTGAGCTCAATTGGGAGTGGAGGATTTTTTTTTTTTAATTTGTGTTTAGTAAATTATCCCAATTCAAATATGCTGCTTTGTTTGGGGAAAAGCAAAATCAAATAGAATCCTGCTCTAAATGTTTACTTACTCTTTTCTCCAGATTCTGGATACAAATTAACATTAACTTATACAAAGACACATTTCCTTTTTTTCAAACAGCTTTAGGTAACTAATCTGATGTTGAAGTTTATAATCAGAGATGATTTTTTTTGTTTGTTTTTCATAATAAATTTCCAGCATTAGTAATTCTATAAGTGATTTAAAATAATTGGTCTGAAGTAAAAATAAGCAACTCTGTCATTGTGGGGCTTTAAATGAAAGGGCACTCTTTCAAGAGAATTATAAAGAAATTGACTCTCTTAAGGTTTTCATTCTTATCTAAAATTTCATTATTTGCCAGTAAACCTCATGATAGTTTGTGGTTAGGCAATTATTTAAGAATTCATAAATACATTTTATTATAAATAATTTAAACCATATAGAAGCAAAAATTAAAATAGGAAGTCACATTT
>NW_017732478.1:173360-178763 GCF_001890085.2 Hipposideros armiger | reverse complement strand
ATATATATATATATATATCACATCTCTTTTAATCTATAGTTTCTAACTCCATCTCACTACTATTTTTCTTGCATTTTTTTGTTGAAGAAAACTTATAGTTTGTGTATCAAGTTTCCCATAGTCTGAATTTTACTGATTGCATCCTCTGTTCTGTTCTTTTTTATATAAATTGATTAAATTGAGGCTTGTTTATTTTGGGGAGTGGGGGGGCAAAGCTACTTAATAGATATGGTATATTTTCATTAGAATGGTCATAATATCTGCTGTTTCTGTGAATTGAGCAGCCGTAGATAATCAACGCTAGATCATTTCATAAAGGGTTGCAAAAGGGTGATTTTCAAAATCAATAATTCCTCTTCAATTATTATCAGAAACACTGTGATGAATAAACAATTATCTCCCACCCACTCTTTGCTTAACTGAATTCAGAGCATTAAGATAGAACTGCAGGATAGGTGCTTGAGTGTTCCCTCATTTATCAGATTTCAAAATAATGAGCTGGCCCCCTAGCATCCTTGCAAAATCATCATTTAGGTTTAAAAAATTTAAGAGCTTATGGATTTAAATACTTGATGTATTTTAAGCAATTAAAATTATTATTCAATTCATGCTCACATTTTCCCATATTTTCATAATGTGAGCTTCTCCTGATTGGCTCCTGAATGCTTCTCACCTAATCCCAATAGTGTTTACTTCCTTACAGTCTGGTTTTACATGTATTTTTCTGCCCCAGTTTGAAATCTAAATTTTTTTTTAAGGAACTCTAGTTCCTTTGTGAGAAATGGTACTTGTAGACCAAAATGTGGTTGAAAGGGTTATTTATTGTTCCTGCGTACGCCTTTTTAATAAAAAGTAGTAGGATGTATTTTTAAAAATATACAATATATCATATATATTGTTTACACTCCAATTCAAATTTAACTAATTTAGGAAATCAGGATTTTTACTTAACCAAATTCCTCTTACTTGTGGGTCTCCTTTTCTCCTGACCAAAATTCCAGTTTTCAGTGATATCACTATTATTATTCATTTGTTTTGTCCTGTATAGCACACTCAGAGAAATAATACTAGCATTCAAAAATATCATTACTGAAAATTGTTTGAAAACTGTATTCTCTTTAATTTTTTTTTTCTATTCATGTATATCCCATTAGGAATGAACAATCAACTTACTGTGTTTTAAAAATCACTCAAAACAAATAGTTCCTCTCAGTGTAGTTATTNACTAAATTCTTACTTTATATGTAACATGAATGTGTCTCTGGAATCTCTCTTCCGTCCTATTGCTCAGCTTGCTTATTTCTGTTCTCAGTACTTCATTTTATTGGGTCGTCAGGAAAGTCATGATGCATTTTTGCATTGAAAAACAGAAAACTATGTCATGAGTTTCCCGATGACCCAATACTTTGTATTTATAGAAGCTTTTACTAGAACATGTTACCACATATTATTCCTTTCACCCCCAAAATTAATCAATTTCTTTCCTTTTTTTCCTTCTCTGTAAAGATCTTCCAGTCATTAGAATCAGCTTTTAAAGTCTCATTAAAGAGTTGGAATTTTGGCTGGGGTTTCATTTTATTTGTACATAAAATAGAAAAAAAATTATTATGTTCATGCTATGGACTCTTCTCTTCTGGGAACACATTGTATATTTCCATTTATTTAAGAGAGAGAGAGAGAGAGAGTGTTGATGTGTGTGTGGATGTGTGTGTGCGCGTATGAGTGTGTGCATCCTTCAGTGTACTTTAGATTTCTTTTTTATTATTTCTTATTCATCTTGTGATTTTTTAAATAAATTTTATTTGTAGAAATTTCACATTTTAAAAATTTTGCCTCTTATTATTGAGATATAATTGACATCTAAGATTGTATAATTTCAAAGTGTACAAAGTGTTCATCTGATACATTTATATATTGCAATGTTTTCTGTTCCATTTATTTAATCTTTGTTCTCTTTGCTTTTCAGTTTTCAAAGTTTCTATTGATATATTCTTTAGCTCACAGAATCTTCCATCAACTGTGTCCAATCTACTTATAAGTCCATCAAAGTTATCCTTCATTTCTGCTACATTTTTTTTTTAATTTCTAATATTTCCTTTTAGTTTTTTCTTAGGCTTTCTGCCTCTCTACTTAGATCTGTTCTTGAATCCTCTCTACTTTATCTGTTGGAGCCTTTAGCATACAAGTCATAGTTGTTTTAAATTTCTGACTTGATAATACCAACATCCTTGCCATGTCTGGTTCTGATGCTTGTCTCTTTAAACTGTTTTTTGCCTTTTAGTATGCTTTGTAATTTTTTCTTAATAACTGGGCATAATGTACTGGCTGAAAAAAAAACAAAACAAAACAAAACTGCTGTAAATAAGCATTTAGTAATGTGGTAGTGAGTTGTGGGGGAAAAGAAAATATTGTACAGCCCTGTTATTTATTAGGTTTCAGTCTTTTACTAAGCCTGTGCCTCTGGACTGTGTCCCACCCTGCAAACCCTCATCCACCTTAGGTGGACAGGATGGCTAGAGTGAGCTGAGGTTGGGTATTTTCTTTCTCTTACATAGAAAGCTATAGCGAGAGTTAAGAATTTACCTTCCCCAGGTTGGTGAAACTCTGCTAATATGCCTAGCAGGATAGGCTCTGCTTAACTAGTTTCTTCTGAGGGCAGGCCTTGTTAAGAAAAGCAGTGTTCCCCTGTAATTTAAAATGGTTCCTTTTTTCTTCCCCTGGCAGGAAGTCCAAGGGTATATTCCTTTGACATATACTGAGGGAACCTGGTCAAGCTTCTGGAGGTAAAATTGTGGGCCCTCCTTTGACCGGGTCTCTTTGGGGTTTTTAACTGTCTGAGTTGTCCACACTGAGTTCCAGCAGTTCTAGTTCAGGCTTTCCTACCCTGGCACTGGTACCTGCAATGTGAGTCTTTGCTCCATGAAGCCTCCATTTCCTGCATTTCCTTGTCTGTCTCTCCAACCTTGGTGGCTGCAGATTGTCCTGTGTCATCCCTTCTCTTAAGGATCCTAGAAGAGTTATTGATTTTTCAGTCTTATTCAACTTTTTACTTGTTAGGATAGAGTGACAACTCCCAAGCAGACAGTATCTTTTCTTTTACAGCTGGTTCATTGTTGTTTGTAAGAAAACTATTGATTTTTGCTGCTGATTAGTACATGGCAATCTTACTAATTAGTAGATCTAGTAGTGTCTCATTTAAAATTTTTATTTTCTAGGTAGAAAATTATGTCATCTCTGAAAATGATAATATTCACACTCATTATTTTTATTAGTTATTATATTGATGAGAATTTCTTTATCCTGTTTTTGCATTTGGTAGAAGCTCTTCTTATTATAATTGTTTTTCCTCTATTTTTAATTAAAAACAATCATTTGACTTTATGAATAAGGAATTTGGTCATTTCATTTATATCTTCAAATGCCTTGGTGGTAGACTTGTGTATAATAATGATTTATACATTTTAGATTTTTATATCTGTAGTCATTTTTGTATAGGTACCTAATAATACTTTTTATCTTCTCTTTTTCTCTTGATAAAAATTGACAAACATATAATTTTATGACAGACAATTTGGTTTTGTTAATGTCTTCTGTTGTTTATTCTCTCTGTATATGTAGTTTGCTGGCTTTTGGTTGTTGTTTTCTTGTTTAAGAACTTGTGCTTTAAGATTTATTAATTTCTTTTTGCATTTTTGAATTCCTTTTCTTGTGTATTGAAAAACGTCTCAATTTTTTGTGTTATTTTGACTGAATTCAGAGTTTAAAATAAAATAACATTCCTGTTTTGGGTATTATGTTCAGAATTCAATGCTATTGATGAAAAAGTATTATTATGATTTTCATTCTTTGTATGTATCCTGTGTTATAAGAAAAGATGGCACCCCCACCTGAAAAAAAAGACCATTATAAAAAGAATATATAACTTCTACTTTCACAGTATGTTTTATATGTATTGAGTCATACTTCTATGTATTTTCTGTTTTAGCATTATATTTATAGATTCTGCTATTTAGTTTATCTATTTTAATTGACTATATTCCCTATGCTGTACATTACATACTTGTAACTTATTTTATAATGGCAGCTTGTCATTTATTTGTATGATTTATATCACACTTTATATTCCATAACTATCAAGTCTTGACTCTGTCATGAAAGTGATATTGTTATTATTATTACTACTATTATTAGAAAGAATTACTTCCAGTTTCAGAAAGTTCAGGCAAGATTACTTAAGAAGATTAATTCAAAAATGCATAAACAGAGGGGATTAAGAAGTACAAACTATTTTTTACAAACTATTTTTCAATAATATTTTTTGTTTGTTTCTGCTATTTTGGGAGGTTTATACTTTTATTTTGGCACTCAGTGAAGTTAACCTTATAAATTTATATAATATGCTTAAATATCTATTTGCTGATATAAAGACTTTAATGAGTATCTTCTATTGACTATCTACTATAATGAATAAAAAAAATAGTATATTTATTATCCCTTCCACCTCTCTTTATGCCCACTCTGTTTTTTTGTAGGTTTTTTTTTTTTTTGGTTTTCACAGATATTAAACACTACTAAATAAACAAATACAAACCAGAACAATTGCAGATCTGTTTTTCTGTTGTCATATGGTGCCACTTCCCCAGTTCTTTTCAGTTAGAATTGTGGAAAAATAATGACGTTGTAATTGTGTTAAAAGTTTTATTCCCAGGTTCAGTACAAGTGGGTAAGGGTATAACCCAGGATCTTAAAAATACCTTTATATTCCCTTTCTTTTCCCCTACTCTATTCATTAGCTTAATTGAATACACCACTTCTTCCAGGCAGACGATTCAAAAGATAGCAAAACTTGAGGACTTTGGCCAAAGAGCGCTCAGGGGAGGACACAGGAAATGAAGTGTTGCTTGGGCCGTTTCCCTTGGCCATTCATTTCCTTCGAGCTTATGCTCTATTTTCTCTCTCGATTTCTGTTTTGGTTCATTAAAGATGGCTTTCAAGATGCAGGCAACTGTTTATTGCATTTTATGTTTATCATTTGAAATATTTTTATTATGAAAATATTTAAACATGTTCAAAAGAAGAGAAAATTATGTAATATATCCGCATGTACTCATCACCCAGCTTCCATAATTATCAGCTCATGTTTAATTGGGTTTATTTATGCATTCATCCTGCTCCTCTCCCTGTCTCTTGGATTATTTTGGGGAAAACACCAGATATCATAGTATATCATCTCCACATACTTTTTTTTTTTTTAAAGATTTTATTGGGGAATTGGGGGAGGGGAACAGCGCTGGGGAATACGGGGAAGGAGAACAGACAAGTTACTGTCCTTTTGTTCTTCAGTTTAGTTGTGGAGGACATTGTTTCACTGGCCCATGTTGGTATTATCATTGCGCTCTTCCC
>NW_017732478.1:164631-168959 GCF_001890085.2 Hipposideros armiger | reverse complement strand
AGCTATAAGTTAAGATATGTATTTATTTTAATATATATATATATATATTTTGTCAAACCATGGATCTTCTTTCCTTTACCTAGAGAACTGGGAAGTAGCTAGCTTTTCACTTAACTGTAAAACTTTCAAAGTTATTACTTTGAGATCTTTATTTTGAAATCTTAAGAAGACAATCAGGGAGTAATGGAGCACTATGGCTGTTTGAATCCATTGATGACTCGCAGGAAGTTATTGTAAGTCAATACACAAGGTTCCTCGGTGCAGTGTCTAAAGCAGCAGAAATTGACTTGCAGGCAGAGGTGTACTTTAGTACTGTAGTTATTAGCTCCATTTGTCAATATGGAGAAATGAAGGCTGAGAAAGATTAATTGGGTTTGCCACGGCTACAAAACACTGGAGTGACAGAACCAGGAAAAGAGCCTATATTATCTGACACCCAAATCTTAGCTCGGAGTCCTACATAATATTGCCTCCAGCTAAGTGCTACCAGTTTGGTGGATAGCATGCTCGATGCGATGCTTTTTATTGTGATTTTTCTATAATTAATGGCTAGGGATGCCTTCTCTGTTCTTTCTAAGATGTTAAACTGTTTCTTGGTGAGTTCTCAGTCATGAATCTTTGTTCTGTACTTGCCTATATTTCTTGCCCCATTGACTTCACAGTGAGATGGAATACAGGAAAGATGTAAAGCCTCTGCCCCTTTTTCCATTAGTGACAATATTTTTCCAGTTCAGTTACAAGTTTAAGCATAGGCTCTTTGTTAGCCAATTCATCTAACACCTCACTCGCACAGAGCCCAAAATATACAAATGTTCCCTAAATCTTTATGTTCTTATTCTATTAATTTCATAGACAAAGTAATGTGATACTTTCCCCTGTTTTTATTTTATACCATTTTATATACATATATACATATATGAGTTTTGCAATAATTTACTGATAGGATGTATTACCAAGGGCTATTGATTAAATCCTACTATTTGTGAGCAACTACTTTTTAACTCATTTCTCATGGACTAAGGTTTGTTTCATAAATCAGCTGTGCCTTTGTGAAGTGTAGTGATGTTTTGAAAAATGTACATCATGACTTTGGAATCTTTCAGTCAATGATATGATATGATACATTTAATTAATTTTCTTCCCACACCAAAGACAATGGGAAATTGAAGTCTTTTTCAAATTGTGCTGAGCNAGACAGACAATACAGGTTCAAGAATGTATGTTATGTATGTTAAATTTTGACTTGGCAAGTAAGTTAATTTGGATTTATGGAACCTTCCAAAGATGATTTCAATGTAACATATTTATGACTAGAAGCCTGTTTAATTTTACTGTTAATATGCTACAGTTTATAATTTACATGACTTTTCTTTCTAACATATTTTCTGAGGTAGTTTAATTTTCAAAGTCTACATGGATTCAATTGAGTTTATTTGAATAATTCATATGTGTAAAGGTATCTTTGACAAATATAAGTTTGAGTATTTCTTTTATTAAAACACTGAAATTTTGTGATGAGTTGAATGTGACTTGATGATATTCACTTTTAACTGTGAATGAAATAAGCTTATCAGTATAATATATTAACACTACTATACTGATTTTTCAAGATTAACATAGCTCTAATTTTTAAGAATAATTTCTCTACTTTTAGCTATTTTGGTAACTGCCAATGATCCTTGCCTCCTGGTAGTTATTCCCTTAGGCTCTTTCCTCCCACATTAAATCCAGCTTGATTCAATAAAATGTTCTCTAGTAGTTTTTCCTTGATTTTATCACTTATTGTAGCATTTTCATATATTGGTAATGTCAAATTTAAAAAGAGGCTTTATTTACTAGAATTTTTGGCAAAATGCTTATCTCAGGAAATACCATTAATGGATGATGGATGACACTTTTCAAGTAACTAGTCATGGTTGGAAATATGTCAAGATTTGGAGGAAATGTAGTGAAAGGTGAGCAGTGTGACAGTGTGGTAGTCCTGGGACAAAGTGGAAGGGGAGAGACTTTAATACCCTGAAAATAAAACTAGGGAACATGTGGGTCTGAAAGGAGTTTTCTAAAGTGGTTACCAGTATGATGGCACAGCTATATGATATGCTTGGACCGCACTTTCAAGAAAACCTATATCAAAGTCTTCTGATTAGTTATTGTGTAAAGAGTTAGACTCATATTCCTTTGTGATGAATTCTGGGTTTTATAGCTAGAGCATGCCTGTCTGGTTTTACATTGATTTTATGTATTGTTTCATCCCTTTTCTTCCTTGAGTTCATTGTCTTCACCCTATTCAGTCCAAATCTGCTCTTCTGACTCTATCATATGGTGTCAATACATGGAAATACCATCTAACTTATGATCCACAATAGAAACAAGAGTCATCCTTAACATTTGCCTGTCCCTTAGATTTTATAATTATAATTCATTGAGCCTTGTCAAGACTATTTCTGAAATATCTCTCAAATTTGTTTTCTCCTATCACAACTTCACTGACACTGTTTTATGTTAGAAACTCAACATTTGTGTTTTGAACTATTAAAATAGCTTCCTGATTCTTTTACCTATAAGTTCTAAATCTATAGCTCTAAGTCTATATCTTTAAACTACTCTATCTTCTTTCATTAATTTTTGTCACAAAACACAGATGTGATATTGCCAAATTTTAGACAGAAAACCTTAAATGGCCCTGAATGACCACCTGTCAAATGTCCAGATGCCTCAGGAGGACATGACAGATTCATCACCTTGACCCACTATATCTTGGGGAATTATACAACTGTCCAAAAGAATTCCCTTAACTGTAAAGAGAATCCATTACTGAGTTCTCTTGCACTGTTCAGTTACTTCAGTGATGGGCAATGGACAATGCAAAGGCAATCCAAACCTTTTCTTTTGGAGGAGGTGAATAAGAGGCATTTGGAATTGGGCTAGAGAAATGGGGAAAAAAAATAGAGATTGAAAGTTTGTCTGAAATTTGGTCTTTCTCCATGTGACAGGTCCTCTTTCATGTGAACGTAAGGGACTGCCGTCAGTCATCTTCTTCCTGTCTTATGCCCAAGTAGCAGAGATAGTACGTATGTTGTGAAAAATCATTTAAACACATTACCAGAGAAAAACATTTGAAAGGTCCCTCGAATCTTTTTCTATTTGCTGACTTTCTGAGACTTGGGTTTCTGTTTGTCTAACGAAAACAAACAAAATAAAACAAAACAAAAACAATTACAAAAACCCCCAAGCCAATGAATCTAATTGTATTGAGGGGTGGGGGGGGGTGGAAGATAAAAGTTATTCTACTAATTACTAAGGGAGAAGGATGATTTTATTAAAATTTTGTTTAATTTTAACACAATGCATTGACAGAACATTTGTAATTTATTATTATACCTACATAAAAACTATATATTTTTATAATAGCAAACATTAAAGTTAGATAAGTAAACTATTAGGATAGTAACATAATTATTCATTTGCTTTTTGCTGTAGTTTATCTGAGATTTGAATCTCTGCCATTAGTTCAGGAAAACAAAAAAACAAAAAAACATTTTCTCTGCAAACTGTACTTAATGTCTAATTTGAATGAGATGTATTTTCTGAGCCAGGTGTGAAGCGAGGGAAACTATGCCCTGTACCCCAGCTCTATCTCTCTATTCATTATCACAGATTAATTTTTTGTTAAATAATGAAAATTTAAGCTATGTGGAACTTCTCTGGTATGTCAAAATAGAATATAAGGCTAAAAGCTGAAGATAAATTGGCCCTAAGCACCCTTATCTCCAAAAAAAGGCCACAAGCAATTATGTTTAGAAACTACCCACTGTAATCCTGGTTAGCAATCTTGATGCATGTCTTCTGTATTGGCTAGATCAGGGGTCGGCAAACTTTTGAGGCAGAAGAGCCAATCCTGTCCCTCACAAAAATTTAAAAATTATTCAAAAGCCATAAAACAAATGAAATCACCATTGTGTGATTAATATCCTTTAAAATTTTATAAATGAAACTATGATAGTTTTATTTTTATTTTCAATTTTACTTCAGAGCATCATATACGTACCCAAAAAGCCGCATGTGGTTCCCAGCCACAGTTTGCCGACCGCTGGGCTAGACTGTATTGGAGACAGATATGACTATGTAACTAGTGATTTAAGGGAGGTAATTTCTGAGAGCAAGAAGTGTGGACTAAAGGATATAAAAACACTGTCACCAATAGAATGTGACTGGGGCAGGGACTTTGAATAGGGTGGTCAGCAAAGGACTCTGAAAAAATGCCATTTGGGCTGAGATCTGAATGGTGAAAAGGATTCTGTTATGTGAACGTTCACAGAAAGAGCATA
>NW_017732478.1:153091-162810 GCF_001890085.2 Hipposideros armiger | reverse complement strand
TAATTATGGAGAGAATATCCCCAAACTGTAATCCTGGTGTGTGATCTTTAAAATATTTTGGTGATTTGTTTATCTTATGCATTTTTTAATTTAAATAAATGCATTATAAATTCTAGTCACATTTAAAATTAAATTAGAATAGTCAATATTTATTTATTTTTAAACTTTTTATGTTTTACCAGTACATTTAATCAATATGATTTGAACTTATACTTAACATGCTTGCTTCCATATAGTTTCATTTTATTGCATGTAATTTAATTAACAGTATTTCAAAAAAATGAATGAAGCTCATTACATTTTTCAGAATGTGCACTTCTGATTATTAAAATTCTTGGGCTTTTCTTGCATGGAGAATACTTGGCATAACCATATGCATCTGTTAAAAGAGTTAACATCTAATCTAAAGAATTATTTTCCCCATTTGATTGATGGGCAATTTTTAAAGAATGTAGTTTATCAAGAAGCTTTTTCCTTTTCCTTCCTGAAATCCCTGTTTCAAACCAGTGCTAGCAATTTCCTGTCTGTGATGGCATTCAAGATATGAGATATCCTTGTTTTTGACAGCAAAGGACATTTGTTTTGTTTGAGCTGAACTCTTATCACTGACAACAATAAAATTGTCAAGTATGTTATTTGAAACATCAAATTCAATAAGAACTTTTGTGTAAGGTACATTGGAAATAATAATGTTTTATTTTTTAACCAATGGAGCACAAAACTAGAATTTGGAATATTTGTGGATTAAATAATAAAACGTTATATAATTATAAAATAATATTAAAACCAAAGAGAATATTGTTGTAAATGATAGAATAGTATGTAGCTATTTGTGAAATTGTACATTGGGCATCAAGGGGATTATAACAACAAATAATTTTAAAATACATTTTTTTAAATCTCAGCAAATGTTTGAAATTAAATACCTGTCTTGCCACAAAACAAACAAACAAACAAAAAAAACAAAAAAAATGCAATAAGAATGGAAATAATATTCATTCATTCATTCTCCACATTGGTTGAATCCATGTCCTTCTGATCCAACTTATACCCATATTTCAGAATGAATTCAATCTTTGTAACTGAAAGAAAATTTACCTAACTACCTTGTGACTTGCAGAGGTAAATTAGAAGAAAATAAATTAAAGGATTTAATTTAAGATTCACAATTTTTGAAGTCTTTCAATTTATACTACTGCTGGGAAACAATACAGTTATACCCAATCCTAGAAGGAATTTCAGTTAGAATGAAATTCATAGTCTTATGAACAAATAACTTTATTCTAAGTTAAAATAGTGGGAAATCTGTCACAATATAAGATCCTACACACAGTGTAGTAAATGTGGAGCTATTCAAACATTCACCAGTAATTTTTATTTTTAACCTCTGTGAAGCAAGCTCTAATTAGATCATATTTTTATTTTTCAAGTACAGAAATATGTCAGACTTTAATTCCTGGGTTTATTGATTTGCAAGATTACTAAAATATAAATTTAGAAAATGCACCTTGAAACACAAAATTAATAAACATATATGATAGTGATAAGGTGATGTTATAATATTTTTTTTATTTTAAATGTATTTCATTTTCTTGGAACACTATGTAGCCAAATGGGGTGGGGGAAATTCATGGTATTACAGTCCTTACCAACAAAATTTTAGGTGAGAATTCTCAATTATTTTTTCTTCAGTATAACTATAAATTATCCTCCAAAGTTCTATTCCTTCTAGAGCAATGTGTAAGCTACATTGGTCCAAGAAAATATAACTTTTTAAAAGGTAAGGACTATAATATGTTAACTTTTTCTATGTGTGTTCACATCTGGAGGGGCGTACAGAGTAGAGTTCATTAATACTTAAAATGCACCTAGAGTAGCGTTGGTGTCTAAAATGGAGAAAAGGAGGAGGGATTAGAATCTATTCTATTATCATTACCATTATTTTCCTTCTTTATTTCATTTCCTTATTTTTGAAAAATATGAATTTGTTTGTTTGTTTGTTTATCTTCTTGCCTCACTTGTTCACCTGTGCACAGCCCAGGTTCACATACAGTCCAAGAATAATGGTCAGATTCATTTCTGGATTTGCTACTAAGTCAAATCGGTTTTCCTCCACTGAGTGGCAAGACACCTTTTAGGCATTTGGGAAATGATGATTTTATTTTTAAGAATTTTACTGAGAAAAAAGTGTTAGCTCTGAATTAGAGGACTTTAGAAGCTGAAAGGAATAGGTGAACATATAATTAAAGTTAATCTGAGAGCTATATATTTTTTAAATGTTTTTATGCCATGGAATATTACATTGTAAAATGCACAAAAATGAATATAAGTCTTGGACCTATGCACTCTTTAAAAGACATTAATGTATTCAAAGTATACAATTATTATGCATGTACTTATTATTAATCTATAGGATAATGTTAGTCAAATAACCTGGAATTTGGTTGGTTATATGTCACATGATATTTCCCTGTAATGCATAATATATAGCTGGTATTCCACCTGACTACATTATGTTCAGGCTTTTACCAGATTATCCTACATCAGACTTCTGGCAATGTCCAGGGAATGCATATATAGGCATACCTCATTTTATTGCACTTCAATTTATTGCACTTTGCAGATAATCAAGGTTTTTACAATTTGAAGGTTTGTGGCAACTCTGCATCAAACAGGCCTATTGGCACCTTTCTTCCAAAAGCATATGCTCACTTTGTGTCCCTTTGTCACATTTTGATAATTTTTACAATATTTCAAACTTTTTTATTATTATTATACTTTACATATATTTGCATAGTATATATTATATTGTTATATTTTATGTCATATATCTATATATTATATATTATATTGTTATGTTTGTTATACTTGTTGTTACTATTGTAACTATTTGGGGGCATCAAGAACCACATCCATATAAAACTGAACTTTTTTGAAAAATGTGTGTGTTCTGACTGCTTCACCAAACAGCCATTCCTTGGTCTCTCTCCCTCACTTCAGGCCTCCCTATTCCCTGAAACATAACAATATTGAAATCAGGCCAATTAATAACTCTACAATGGCGTCTAGGTGTTCAAGGGAAAGGAAGAGTCTCTTATTTAAAATCAAAAGCTAGAAATGATTAAGGTTAGTGAGGAAGGCATGTCGAAAGCCAAGAGAGGCAAAAAGCTAGGCCTCTTGTGTCAGTTATCCAAGTTGTGAATGCAAAGGAAAAGATCTTGAAGAAATTAAAAGTGCTACTCCAACGAATAAACGATGATAAAGTGAAATAGCCTTATTGCTGATTCGGAGAAAGTTTTCGTGGTCTAGACAGAATAGTGAGCCAGCCACAATATTCCTGTAAGCCAAAGCCTACTCCAGAGCAAGGCCCTAACTCTCTTCAAATCTATGAAGGCAGAAGTTGGTTCATGAGGTTTAAGGAAAGAAGCCATCCCGTAATATAAAAGCACAAGGTGAAGCAGCAAGTGCTGAAGTAGAAACTGCAGCAAGTTATCCAGAAGATCCAGCTAAAAAGTAACAAAGATGGAAACACTAAACAGATTTTCAATGTAGATGATACAGCCTTATATTGAAAGAAGATGCCATCTAGGACTTTTATAGCTCAGAAAAGTCAATGCCTGGCTTCGAAACTTCAAAAGACAGGTGACTCCCTTATTAGGGGATAATGCAGCTGATGAGTTTAAGTTGAAGACAATGTTCATTTACCATTCTGAAAATCCTAGGGCCCTTAAGAATTATGCTAAAGCTCTTCTGCTGCTTCTTTATAAATAGAACAACAAAGCCTGGATGATAGCACATCTGTTTACAACATAGTTTACTAAAGAATTTAAGCCCACTCACTGTTGAGAGCCACTGCTCAGAAATGGAGATTACTTTCAAACTGTTACTGCTCACTGATAAAAATCTGATCACCCAGGAACACTGATGGAGATATACAGTGAGACTAATGTTTTCATGTCAACTAAAACAGCATCCGCTCTGCAGCCAATGGGTCAAGGAGTAATTTAGGCTTTCAAGTCTCATAATTTAAAAATATACATTGTGTAAGGCTAAAGCTTCCATAGATAGTGGTTCATTTGATGATTCTGGACAAAATAAATTGAAAACCTTCTGGAAAGGATTCACTATTCTAGATGCCATTAAGAACATTTGTGATTCATTGGAAGAGGTCAAAATATTAACATTAACAGGAGTTTGGAAGGAATTGATTCCAGCCCTCATGCATGACTTCGTGGAGTTCAAGATTTCAATGGAGGAAGTAACTGGAGATGTGGTGGAAACAGCAAGAGAACTAGGATTAGAAGTGGAGCCTGAAGATGTGGCTAAGTTGCTGCAATTTCATGATAGAACTTTAATGGGAGAGGAGTTGCTTCTTGTAGATGTGCAAAGAAAGTAGTTCCTTGAGATGGAATTAACTTCTTGAAGAGGCTGTGAAGATTGATGAAATGACAGCAAAATATTTAAAATATCATATAAAGTCAGTTGATAAAGCAGTGGCAGGGTTTGAGAGGTTTGATTCCAATTTTGAAAGATGTTCTGTGGGTAAAATACTATCAAACAGCACTGCATGCTACAAAGAAATCACCCATGAAAAGAAGAGTCAATTGATGTGGCAAACATCACAGTTGTCTTATTTTGAGAAATCGCCACAGCCACGCCCACCTTCAGCAACCACAACCCTGATCAGTCAGCAGCCATCAACATGGAGGCAAGACCCTCCACCAGCAAAGTAATTATAACTCAAAGTAATTATGAACGCTTAGATGGTCGTTAGCATTGTTTAACAATAAAGTGTTTGTAAATTAAGTTATGTACATTGTGTGGTGTTTTTTTTTTACATAATGCTATTGTACACTGAATAGAATATATTATACTGTAAACATAACTTTTATGTGCCTGGGGAAATCAAAATGTGTGTGACTCACTCACTATGTTTGCTATATTGCTTTGGTCTGGAACTGAACCCACAATATCTCAGAAGAGTTCCTGTACATCTTTCTGGTCATTGTTTGCCACATTCAGCGGCCACCTGACTCCAGGATCCTGCTCTCCACTCTGCTCGCAGTTTACTATGTGCACTGTATCATGTCATCTCATCCTTTCTCTTACGACTAACTTCTCTCTGCTGGCTGTCACTGGTTCAGACTGCTTTATTTTAAGTTCGGGCAGAGAGCCGGATTTTCAGTTCCCCACAGGAATCACTGAGAACAGGTTGTTACGTTTAACAAGATTTTACTGAAGGCTTGGGAACAATGGAAGAGAAATATAATACAAAGAACTTTATAAAAGATGCTCAATAAAGCCACTCTCGGCATGAACCAGCATCGACCCCTTTCTTCCTGCACCTAACACATAGTCTGACACATAAAGGTGCAGGGTAAGTATTCTTGTTGTTGTTGTTGAATTAATTAATGGAATTAAATGTTTGTAGAATCTTACATTCTAATGCATTCACAAAGTTTTTGAGCTAGAAATCTCTTAACCTCTAACCTGCCAGCTTGCATTGAGATTCAGTCCACCTCCCCTCAAAAGAGAGACTTTGAAAAAGTCTCTAATCCAGGTCCCATCTGTTCAAAGTTAGCATAGACTAAAACATTTTCTCTTCCTCATCCAAGTATAAAGATTATTTCTGAAGTAGTGATTGTTACAACACTTTCATTATTCTAGTATCTGATATACCATGCTACTTTTAAGTACAAAAAAATACCGTTGTTTTAGTTGGTGTAATATTAGTCAACCGTTTCATTCTTTAAAAAAAAATGTTTCCCCTTCACCTTTTGTGTTTCTGACTCTGTCAACCTTGAAAGTTGGTACTCTTACTGGAAGGCCCTTCACCACTTGTTTCCACTCAGTTCTGACAAGCTCCCTCCCACACATTCCATTTTCTCTATGACCCTCTCCTGCCTGGCAAGTCCTCCAGTTCACCAAGTTCATCTTCCATCTGAGGAAAGGGAGAAGTGAGATAAAAAGAAAACACATATTTAATCAAATGTTCTCTACAATTGTCCTTAGGAAATTTTCTGAGAACTTCTCTCATGGTCCATAAACATGCCTAGAAATTCTGAAGCCTAATTAGCCCAGCTCTTCCAGAGTTGGGAGCTCTCATTCTGAGTCTGCCTTGATGTACTGGACTAGCAACTGAGCCTGGGGCAGCTATCAATTTAAATTAGCATGATAACAACACAAGCAAATATATGCATTTAATCTTACCCAATGCTTTGCCTTAAAGCCAGTTTTTTTGTGTTTTCATATTTTCTGACATATGTCTGGATACAGCAAAATGCTAGCAATTTTCTTCACTACGCTATTTCTTTAAGAGGCTTTGAACCTGTACAATAATTCACTTACTAAAGTTTTAATTTTTCTATAGGCGTGTAATATAAAAATATTAGATAATTACAAAATTTATCTTTAATATTTCTTGATTTGCTTATTCACCACTTATACAAAGAGAATATCATGTCCACATGTGGATTATTAAGAGTGATGTTTGAGGGTTGTTAGGACATACCCAAGTTAAGTAGAACACTGGTCAAGGACAAGGGTAGAGGAAAACTTATTTTAGTGCTTGGCCAAAGTACTGGTGGACATTGTAGAGTAATCGGAGGTATTTGGACTAATTTGAGGAGAATTTCTGTTTTAAAGTCAGTAAAGGAATTTTGCATTGGGCAAAACAGGATATAGTGAATTCAAAAAGTTTTAGTTTGTTAAAGAAATCACCAAAATTTTATAGCTTTCTTATTTAGTGTGTTGATGCTAGAGCTGGCCATATTGTCTTATAAAATGTCAGCTTTGTTGTATATTATTTTAGCATAACAAAAGTGATAAAAAAAGTATGCCTTCTGTCCATTCTAGGGTCAAAATTGTAGTGGTCCATCAATTTATTCACATAAAATTCAATAGTTCTCCTAACTTAAAAATAATAACTTTTTTGGGGAAAAATGTCCAACTCTCTGAAGTAAAACTCAAGTGACAATTATTTAGCAAGCAAATCCCAAGTGCAGAACTTTTCTTGTGAAGGAAGATGCTCTGAATTGTTTTCAAACATTAGAAAGAAGCTGTGAATTTCCTTTGTGAATCTTTGAAGAAAAAAACAACAACCAAAAACAGCAACTAATTAAATAATGAAAGCAGCTGAAACTTAGCATCTACTTAGGAAAACAAAAATATTCTGTCCTATGTTTTGTGTGTGTGTGTGTGTGTGTGTCTGTGTGTGTACTAGATCTTGTATTGATTTTGTTTCTAATGTAACAAATGAGGCACCATAATCAACACAAGCATTACATGCAAGCTGCAGAGATACAAAGTGGGAGCATACTGTTATTTAAACTTTGTGACAAATATTGTTGCAGGTGACAAGATAGGTGCAAAATTTTCAAATTATCACCTGGCTTGTTTGCAAGAAGGAAGAGCATCATGCTGCTTAGCAGTTATGGCATTATGATTCTAACACCTACTCTCTGTGAAAGACGAGCCCTTAAACTCCCATCTGTGATGATGCCGCATTTCATGGAGAAAAATCTATGCCAGTTGTACAGCTGTGTGATAGCTAAAAATAAAGGGTTTCTGGAGTTCAAAAATTACAACCTACTTTAACATCTTAATTTTAAAAACTAGGGATACATTCTGGTTTCTTTAGGTCGTGTTTTGTTGGATTTCTAAAAACAACCCACAACTGAATGAATGAAGAACTCAATCTTCATAACCTACAGCCCTAAATTGAACACATATGCAAGAGTAAAAGGAGAGGGCCATTGCCATGCTAGTCTGTTTGTTTGTTTGTGTGTTTTACATGGATGTATTCTACTGAGTTATCCTTAATACTCAAGCAATGGCTAATTATCTGTCTATAATACTCCCATTTTAGAATGCTCACTGCTCACGTTGAAAGTGGTGTCGCTTGCCATTGCTTGTGTGCCACTGTTCTTGTGAGTTACTAATACTCATAAAAGCCAAAGAGATAGAGTATGTTTACACACTGGAAAATCTTATGTATGATGTAATGTTCAATATATGAATGAGTGAATATTGAGAAGAGGTCTAGGTGCATTGGTTCTTCCAATAGCATGCAGTTTCAGAAACAAAACTGCTAATTCATTCCACATCAGTGTAAAAGTCCTGTGAATTGCTACAAGAAGTAGCCCGCAAGTTAAAATGAGAGTAAAGAATGTCTAGATTTCTGTGAGCAGAGGAATTGGGTGTTTCAAAGCTCATATAACCTGTGTAGTGGCTGGCTACCCATGAGCAGTCACCTAAATTCCATAACCTTGATTTTGCCTTGCATCTCCTGACCCCTAGTTACACATTTCCACACATTCCTTACTAGTGACTAGCTCAGTGTCAACAGAACTCCCGTTCTCTGTGCAACTTCAAGGTCTTTGTGGCTTGGGTCCATGAGTTGCCCTCATTTTTCTCATTCTTTCACCCTCTAGTGATCCATTTCATGCAATCTCCATCCTTAGCTCTATTTTATGTTTTCTTCTCTCTTCCACTAACTATGGAGGACAAAATAAACCAGATCTCCGGATGTGTATAGGGGCCAATATTTAGAGTCTGCTCTGTATCTTACGATCTAAATTCCATCAACCCAAGCAACTCACAAATTGCTGGTTTGATTGACATGCTGTTTATAGTATAGTTTTCATATTAAATATCTATCAATTCTGTATTTTGAAAAGATACAACTGTCACATTAATGGCAAAACAGTTTTTAACTTTATATTTTTGTTTTGTGATCTATTTCTATTTCCACCACCATTTTGTACACACACACACACACACACACACACACACACACGCGCGCGCGCGCGCGCGCGCGCGCACACACACCTCAAATCACTGAGTGGGTTAGATACGGGGAAGGATCTTTATAATGCAGTACAGTAGAAAATAAAAATTGTAAGTTTATTTGACTAGCAACTAGTGCAAACATTGTAGAAAAACCTGTATACATTATATAACTCTTTGAAATAAAATATTCTGATATGTGAGCTTTAATCCCACATAAATTATTATAAATTTGTGAAGGTAGCAAAAACTGGTATAAATTGTTTCAGCCCATTGAAAAATAGTGTGACTCTTATTGATAAAATGCTGGGCAATTTGTTTATAATTTTGGAAACCAAATAGTATTGGAACTTCTACAGCTACCAAGAAACAAAGAAAACTGTAAAAGCTTGCAGGAGATTCATGGTGGTAATAAAGGTTTTATAAATTAGAGTGTTGGGGCCAGAAATCTAGTTGGGAGATGGATTAGTGGACTTACCTTGTACTTGTATTTATTTAGGAACCCTATTATTTTTTCTAAGAGTATAGGTGTATTGGGGATGCTAGGGGGTTGATGGAGATGGAGGAGGGATACCATCCTCAAACCAACCATGTTATAACCACTGCATGAGAGCATTAATTGAATGGTTTTATTGTGTTAAATAACCCAATTTCTTATGATTACATTCTTGGAGCATTTTCCATTGTCTTGAACAAATTCAGAGATTACTTGTAATGAAACCGAGAAAGAATACTTATTGTAACATAGTGTTTGCTATTGTTCCTTAACAGGTGTGTTTTTAGCATGTATATTACACCTGAACTTCAACACAATCTCTGATCAACGTAATGCATTTCCTACATACTTATGGTGAATTTGCTCTTTAGATCAATTCTGGTTTTGGGTGTGTATTAGTTTGCTAGGACTGCTGTAACAAAATACCACAGACTGG
>NW_017732478.1:150175-151981 GCF_001890085.2 Hipposideros armiger | reverse complement strand
TTTTTTTTGCCAGTGTATATGTACTACTAAAATATAAGCTTCTTAAGAAATAGGAAGCCAGTCTTGCTCACTACTTGAATTGCAGCACTCATGTTAAGGGTGGTATATGGTAGGCATTCAATAGGACTGAAGTTACTGAATACGTGATTAGAATATGGAATCCCTTCTAATCTATATGAATTTTTAATAGATCAGTGATTAATGGCAGGGTAATTCTTCCAAAATTATAAGTTTTCCTAATTATATTTATTCTGCTATCTTCAATATTTTCATCCTTTCTATCGTTTTCTATACTGCACAGTTTTCTATATTTTTGATCCCAAGAATCAGGTCATCTCTTGTATTTTTTTTCACCTTGAATGATACAGAGAGACACTTGAAAGATGCTGATATATTGTATAAACTGACAACTGGGATAAATTGAAAAACTGAAGCACAGCGACCAAATTAACCGAGAGGGAGAGTGAAAGGACAGTTTCTCTGACACGGGGAATGCTTTAGGGAGCTGAGGTGCTGCCACCACGTTTCTGACTGATAACAGAGCTGGTAGCTATCATTATGAGATTGCTTTTAAAAGACAGTAGACCCTGCAGCAGTGTGTGTGTGTACATTTCAGAGCAAAAATGTCCACTCAAACATCAGTGTTGTAAATTGTATGTGTTGATAAATTAGATCTTTATTCTCCAAACATTGAAACTGAAAAATGATTGAAAGTGAGTGAAGCATGAAAAAGGAACTCATATACAAAACATTATTCCCAGAAGAAAGAATGCTTGTGTAATGACGGCGCTAAAAACCTATCATTTCTAAATATATGCTATCACTTTCATCATGAACTGTGCCCAAGTTTGTAAACATTTAGTCAAATAATAAATTTGAGAATAAAATTACCCTTTACTTTAGATAGAGGCTTTCACTATATGATTACTACAGAAAATTCTTGTAATCTTTGTTCCTTATGTCTTCTGTGTACTCAGTTCTTTAGAAATCTTTTTATTACTATTGTGTCCCTTTAAATAAAGTATGCTCATATATTGAGTATATCAAGCCCTCTGTAGACTGTGAGTGAAAGTGTCAGAAAATCATACAAATCATGGTACTTCTGTAAGCATAAAGAAATTACCTGGTTGCCTCTGAGATGGAAGTGTACCTTTCAGACTATTTGGGATGAGGTAATGCCCTGTTACTGAAATTTTACTCCTTGAAAAGGAAATCTTTGGTAAACAAAATACAGTTAACTAGAGAATATATTTACCCAGTTAGAAGTAACAGACCAACAGTTTAAAACATTCCTGAAAGAATAGAACAGCACCAGGAGTGTGCTTAAGGTTGCCTTCTGTGTATTGTTTTCATAGCTACTTTGAAATCAGTAATTAAACATACATCCATAGAGTAATTATCATGGTATCTAGAACTGTGCTGGCAACAGAGATGCAAAAACAAAGATCCTAGCTGTTATTCTTGCCAACAACTTGCTCACAGCCCCTTGGAATCCTCAATAATTTTTCTTTTTCATGTGGTTTAAATTTTTAAAAATCTCATCATTATTTCCTTGTTTAAACCCTTCAATGGTTTTCCTCTGCACCTAAAATAAAATTAAACTAGGAACCATGATTCACAGGATTCCAGCTGATTTGGTCTACGTTTCTTGTCTCTCTCATTATCTCTTCTTCCCTCACTGTGCTGTTTTTCTAGCCTAGAACAGGGACTTTCAGATCTTGGTATAACTCACTCCTTCTCTGTTCATTTTTCCTTCCTCAGTGAGGCTCTCTCTGACCATAATATTTAACCATCACTTCCCACTCC
>NW_017732478.1:135349-148280 GCF_001890085.2 Hipposideros armiger | reverse complement strand
GTAACACATAAACAAGTTGCTTCTGTGTAAACCTCTCACAGCCCCTTCCTCTCTCTCTCTCCCTCCCCACCTCCTCCCAGGGAAACTTTCTTCCTGACAAGTTACCTTTAAGGCAACTCAATGACTGTTATCTCATTTGAGTCCCAAGTTATATGCAGTAGAGTTTGTCAGAAGGAAGACACTCCTGAGCTGCTGTAATAAGCGATGCTCCCCTAACTTGAAGTTTGCAACATAAAAGTACTCTAGGAAGAATGAAATGGCAGCTGGGAACGGCACTTTAGGTGCTGGAAGCAATATAGCTGCTGTTAGTGGGCAGCGTTCCCCTTATAGATGTCTGTGTGGTTTTCTTAGCCAGGCTCACATCTGTGAGGCATTATGAATCTGCCAGGAGATTAAAAAATTCATTTACACTTATCAAAATGTCTGAGGGAACTATTTGAAGTGTGAGAGTCCTTTGTAGCTTTTACAAGGAGGCCTTTTCAGAAGCAAGAAAAGTCATGTATTGGAAAGGCCAGTTTTAAACTCCAACTGAAAACAGTTATTTTAGGACTAGAATGGTAGAGTAAATTTTAAAAAGGAAGAAAAAAAGTAATGTTCTTCTATGAGCTAACAAAATGGTTAGTAAAAAAAAAAAGTATCTATATCTATATCTATATCTATCTATCTATATATACATATATATATAAATAGGCCAAATTCTCTTAATATCCTAAATCATGTCATCATTAATATCTTAATTTCTTTCTCCATATGCATATATGTACACATATATGTATACATATGTACATAAATGCATATATTAAAAAATACTGCACACTTGAGACATCTGCTCAATGGAAGATGGTCATATAAATGTATGTATGTAAGACTTTTATGTTTTTCTAAAGATATACTTAATTTTGTTCTTCAAAACACAGAAGTAATGTAGGACAAATATTTTTGATTTCATAGTAAAAACTGGGAAAACTAAGACTGAGAGAATCTGGCTCTGGTCTTCAAAATGGCCACAGCAATCGAATGCAGCTCCTCTAATTCTAAGTCAACACAGTGCCTAGCACAGTCCCTAACACAGAGCAGATGTGCATTTTTTTTTTACATATTAAAGAGAATTATTTTCAATTTTAAAAAGTGTCAAGTGGTATGTTGAATTAAAATTATCACATAAAGAACAGCATTTAGTGTCATTAATTATGTAGCATTGGTGAAACATAAAATTATTGAAAATAAATTCAGATGGCATGTGACTTTTGATGCGATATGAAGGGATCCATCCTGTTCTTGGAACAAGATAGATCAGCAGTAAGTAGATTACTATTTAGTACATAATTAGAAGATCATTAATGGGGACGCAGCAGTGAAGGCCACCTATCCTAATGGAAAGTCATGATCGCTTTCTTAGTTCCTAGACATGAACCAATTCTGAGACCCATATTATGGAATCGGACAGCAGTAATCTACTTGCTCTCTCCCTAAAATATCTATGGTCATTTATTTGGGCAACCATATACTAGGGAAAGGGAAATGATAGATCTTTAGAGGAATCTTGGATGCAGGATCTGAGTTGATACAGATATTTGAGATCCAAAGTACTGTCATGGCCTCCCGGTTAGAAGAAGCATGCATGTTATCAGGTAAAAAATAGAGCTCAGGTCCATCTTAAAAAGAGTCCACTGGACCCACTTTGTCCCAGCCTATCACTAATTTCTCTGGCACCTAAATGGATATAATAGCTTTTGGCACAACCCTCACCTTTCTCCCTTGACCTGTAGAGTAAGAGCTAGAAGGAATGGCCAGGAGAAAGCTCTTGAAACTTACCCTCTCCTCAAGATAGTAAATTAAAAAGCACTAGTCATTCACTAACTGGCAGGGAGATAATGCCAAGGTGAGAGTGAGTTGATATTCTCCAGCTTCCTCATGGGATCAGCCTGAAACTTCTCTCTAGCTGAGACCATGTGTTCATTATGCTTTCTTTTTCTGCTCTATCCACCTTGAGTCCTCCCTTCTGAGAATACTTCCCTGATAAATCATTTGAACATTAAACCCTGTTGTATGTTCTTCTTTAGGGAACCAGCCCTACCACATTTGAAATAGCACCCTCCTCTCTCTATTACCTTTATTTTCTATCCTCTCACCTATTTTATTTTATTTTTACATATTTCAAAGCCACTTCACATTATATTTCTAAATAATGACTTTAAGATTTATTTAAACTCCCTAATTAGATTATAGGTCATTCTGTGTTCAGATACTTTGAACTGTTTATTACTTTAGTACAGATAAAATAGAACCTAAGGAACAGTTGATTCTAAAACAAAAAAAAAAACATTTCAAATAAATAAACATATAAATAGGTAGATGAATTTGAAATAGTCAATTTTCATTTACCTTTTAATTTTATCATGCTTTAGTAGGTAGTTGGCTAAGTTATTCGCAAAGGGGGAATTTAATTGCTCAATTTAACATATGTTTTTTTTATTGTTATTGTATTTGTAGATCCAAAGATGATCAAGAAAATAGTTTAAAGAAAATTAAATAAACTCATAAGTAAGGATTTAGGAATTTAAATGAATATAAGTTTAATTTAGATTATTCTTATTTTCCATATTTACAAAATGAGTTATTTTCTTTTTATGTTTATAACCTAGATCTGGGTGTTATAGCTTTGCATGCTATTTAACTATACAGTAAGTCCCCAACTTACAAACATTCGAGTTGTGAACTTTCATAGATATGAACGGACCTCGTATTATGAACATTCATAGATGCCATGTGGAAGTAGCTCACGTGTCTGTTGGACATTGTCACAGTTGTGCTGCTGTGTGCTTACTGTACAGTGCGATAGTGTACAGTAGTACAGTGCTCAGCCAGAGCCCAGGGTGTCTGGAAGCAAGAGGAAAAGCAGTGGTGATGTGGAGGGGACTGCTAGGAAGCACAAAGCAATAACCATTGAAACAAAAGTGAAAATAAGAGATTGGACTGAGGTGAAAAGATGGTAGACATCGCTCGTTCTTATAACATGAATCATTCAACCATTGGCTTTACATTGTATAATTGTGTCAAAGCTGTATAAGACTCACTTTGTCGGACTTACAAATCAATCGAACTTACAAATGAATCTGACTTATGAATGTTCAACCAGAATGGAAATCGTTCGTAAGTCGGGGACTTACTGTACTTTGAAACAAATCATGTTCCAAATTGCTCTCTACTGGTTAACAGTAGTTTTATAAATGGAACAATATAATTTTTAATTACCCCAATTTGCCATCAATCTAAAGAATGTCAGCCTTTTGCACAATTTAAGCTTCTGAAACTCAGTGTAAGGTGGTGGATGTATTTTACTATACCCAGTAAGTTATAAAACCCCTATAATTTTTGGAATTGAATAGACTTTTGAAATTATTGTGGTTTTTATAGCAATATAAACTTATATAAAGATTTCCCTTTTTCACTTAAACTAATTGATTTAATTATTTCACTACAAATTTTATAGTAGCCTTTAAAACATAGTGAGATAACTTAAAAATACAGTACATTAAATCAAGAAGTTGACATATACTGAGAGCAAGCAGACAGTTTGAGTTAATCTCAAGCTGTCTTTCATGTTACATAGTCTAGAGATTTAAAATCTTGGAACAGTATTATTTGGTGGGAGTTTGGAGGCAACAGCAAAAACAAAAACAAGATTTGTTTTGATTTGTTATATTGAGTAGAGGTTAAGTTTCAAATTCAGTGTTTTTAAAGGTATCATCAAAGAATTAATTCCCATAAAGGGGGTATTAGGAGAACTGATTTTGTCACCCCAACTTTGCTGTTTACTAGTTATGTGATCTAGGGTAAAAGTAATGTCATCTATAAAATGATTTCATTTGATCAGTGTTAGTATAAATTTCTACTCTCTCTTTACTCCATTGTACTCTTCCCTTTAATACCATACACAACCCCATTTGAGTCATAAGGTTACAGTTGCTCCCATGGCTACACTTGCCAAACCAGTAAATAGAAAGAGTATACACTTAACTTCCAAGTAACAGTCTTTGGGTAAAATTAAGACAAGTTCCTGGATGCTATAGACTGAGTGTTTTTGTCCCCCCAGATTCATATGTTAAATCCTCTCAACATGATAGTATTTGGAGGTGGGGGAGTTTGAGAGGTGATTAGGTCATGAGGGTGGAACCCTCATTAATGGATTAATACCCTTACAAAGGACACCCCAGAGAATTCCCTTGCCCCTTCTGCCATGTGAGGTTACAGCTAGAAGGGGCCATTTATGAACCAGTAATTGGGCTCTCACCAGACACTGAATCTGCTTTGACCTTGGACTTCCCAGCTCCCAGAACCGTGAGAAATAAATTTCTGTTGTTTACAGCCACCACTCTATGATATTTGTTATAGCAGCCCAAACACTCTAAGGCACTGGATGAATTGCACCCACACTAGAAGAGATTAAAATTCTGGGCTTAGTGTTAGACATGGCAATGATGGGAAGTGAGAGTAGACCTTAGTGAGGAAAGAGGGTCTGTGCTCTAGTCTCTCAACTTCTGAGTGTTGGCATTCACATTTGGTATACTAAAACTACCAGGTGAGTTTGTATCTGAGAGTTTAAAGAAGCCATGCTCTCTAAATTTATCTGTAAAAACTGGAAAATTGCAGGCATTTGCTATGCCATGATGGTATGAGAACAGAAGATAGATGGTTGTCAGGGTCAGACATAGGATAATTACATGGTCTAGTTTGCCCAAGACAGTCCTGATTTACATCTGCTTTTCAATACCATTTGTCTCAGACAACATGGCCCAATTTTGGATGATAAATTAGATGATTACTCTAGCTGCAAGTGACAAATAGAGTTTGAAGTAGCCCTACAAAGTTTCCCAAGTGCTGGATTGGGATAAGATTGTAGCTACATTTTATTGTGTCTCAGTTAATTTTAAAAGATACAGGAGTTAAAAGGGGTACACAAATGTAGACTATATTTAACTTGGGTCACTTCAGTGGAGAGGTACCTATGATCATATAGTCATTTACATTGCAGTGGACACAAATAGTGGCATAGTAAACAATAATACCAAATATTATGACCCCTCTTCATTGATGTCACTTTCAAATCCCCGGATAAAAGAAGCTGTCGAAGGTTCTAAACTGACTGATTATAACCTAAAATGACTTTTTATCTGAGGTTGAATAAGATTATGGTTTTGGTAATCACTCAGAATGCAAATTTGAAACTGAGCTCAAACTAAGTTCAGATATAGTTTAAAAATAGATAGATTGAGAAATGTGTACCTACCACAAGTATTTTTCAAATTGTTCTCTGAGAAGTTCAATATGTCCTCAGAGTGACATCAGGGGCAAAAGGGTGTTTTGGGTGAGGTACCTGTGTGTGACACACCTGCTTCAATCAGTTTGTTCCTACTTGATAAAAAGTGTTTAATTGAAGAAAAGATTTTGCTGCTAAAATAGTGATATTAGAATTACTTTTATTCCTCTAATTTTTCTCACAGCCTGGACCTGACACAACTCTTCTTGCTTCTATTTTCAAAAGTCCAACATTTCTTACTATCCCTGCAGTTAATTACCATGTTCAAAAACATTATCATTTCTCACCTGTATTATTGCAATAACCTCCCAACTAGTTCTCTTTGTTACACTTATAGTCTATTCTTAACAGAGCAGCTGGAATAATCCTTTCAAAAAGATAAGTAAAATCAGGTCACTTCTGTGCTCATGACTCTTCAATGGTATCTCATATCGCTTATGCCCCATATTGTACCTGATATCACAAGGCATTATATGAGCTGACCCTCTTCCCTGCTATCTCTCTGATCTCCTCCCTTTCCAATCTTATCTTGCTGGCTCTGTTCTACCTGGCTTCTGGGCATCTTTGCTACTGCAAAAACATGCTAATTATGATTCCACTTCAGGGTTTCTGCATTTCCTATTCACTAAGACTAGCTTACCCTTTCCCCAGAGCAGGCACTAAAAAATAGATTTCATGACTACTAGGCCAAATGATTTCTAAGAGCATTTTTATGACTTTGGTTATGTAATTATAGAAATTCTTGCATTGGAATACCTGGAATTGAACCAGATACCCTCTCCAAATACTGTAAAGGTGATGAACTCAGTCTCTGTTACAGTGCTACAGAGCCTATTTCCAAAATGTCTATTTGTCTCCTGATAGGGGAATTTAGATAATTGATGTCAGTACCAAAGAAATTACAAATAGCATCCATTCAACTACCACTATTTATAGAATAGAGATACCACTGCTATCTTATACCTTGTAGCAAAGAATTTTAAATTTGCATTTGTTGTTGAAATTTATAAGCCTTATGATTTTCACCATAATAAATTCAAAGAATCATGTCCTGTGTTCATCATACCAAATAATTTTCATATCTTCACTCATTTAGATATTACTTATAACAATTAGTTTTAAGACCATACCCCAAAATCACTGTCCAAAAATGTTATGCAGCCATATGTTATTCCTAGAAACAGACACTTAAATGAAAACTTGTCAAGAGACCCAGGTTCTAATGATAAAGTCTGTTAACTTTTTGAGGACCCATTAATTCAGTTTTCTTATGTAATAGGCAGCCCCTAAGATGGCCACCAATGGTCCTCAATTCTTTGTATTCACTTCACACTCTTGTGCAATTCTGTACCTTTGACCATGAGATGTACTTAAACCAGCTCATTTTTGATGACTAGAATATAAGAAGTGATGGGTAGTCATTTCTGAGATTAGGTGATAAAAAGTTTATATTTTCTGTCTTGGGTGTTCTCTCTCACTCTCTATTATATTGATTGTTCTGGGGGAAGTCGGCTTTCATGTCCTGAAGCAATCCTTTGGAGGCTCTCACATGAGCGAGTTTAGAAGCACAGCTTCTGTCAAAAAGCCCTGTGAGTGAGTCTGGGCATAGATCTTCTCAAGACAAAGAGCCGTATGAGTAGACTCAGAAGCAATCCTCCCTAATTGAGCCTTGAGATGACAACACCACTGTATGCCACATCACATCCTGGTAAGAGATGCAGAGGCACAAACACCCAGCTAAGTTACTCTTGAATCTCTAACCCTTAAAGACTATGAGATAGTAAATGTTTGTTATTACATCATATTATAAGATATCACAGGAATATCATACCCAGGGATATGCAAACTAAGAACAATATTATCAGTTCCTATAAAGTCCTTTCCTCTGTCTCTTAAATCCGTCTCTATTTTTCTCAGTATAAACAAACTAAACTATAAGAATTATCATTCTCACAAGCCAGAGAGTAAAAATAGTGAACTTTAGAAGAAAAGTGGTTTTGCATTGTGATAAATCTGTTAAATGGCCAATTGGGTACATAAAAAATGTTTAATGGTCATTAATTTTGTCCTAAAATGCTAGTATCTTAAAAAGTACATTTCCTAAGTAATTTGCCCAACTTTAGTCCAAAGTAATAGAATGAAGACAACCAAGTCCGAATGGCTGTTCTAGCCTGTTTGCATGAGAAAGGTCACCTAGAGGAGACTTAGTTCTATATAGATCTGTGCTGCTTCAAAAAGACAGCAGTAGACAGGCTGGTCAGAAGACTGCAGCCTTGATCTTCATGACTCCTGTCCTTACATGGCAAGCTTACACCAATGCCCTTTGAAATAACACAGTTTGATCCTTCTGGTCCATCCACATTGCTACAGTTTTAATTGGTCAAAGTGCATTGATATCAATCCATCACCTTGGTCTTGCTATGTTATGGCTCTGGTACCAGGAACCTCTACCATTACTGATCCTTTTATTTGTATAAAAGGAGGTCTTTCAACATTATTTATATAACTAGCACCTTCACAGATCAAAGCAGCAGCCTGCAACCTCAGCTTTCTTCCAATCTTTTACAGCCTTTATGGGTATGTAGGAGCTTCAATATTTTTATCTCTACCAGTTTCTCATAGCTAAACTTCAATGTGCATCTATATATAGATACAGGAAGACAAATACATATGATCATACACACAAATACAATAAACAGTTCTTTTTATCCAGTTATAAGCAGTGTGATAATTATGTAACAGTTAGTAAAATCTGTAAAATAATAATTATAGTAATTTTACTATATAGCAGATAACACCTTATATTAAAATGTACATAAGAAATACTTTAGCTGTAGAATAAACTAATCAATATGTTTTTGTGTCTCCATTAAGTTAGGTAGTAGAATTTTGGCTACATAAACACATACACACTCACACACGCACACACACACACACAAACACACACTTTTCTCCTTAAAAAACAGCAACAACATGCTTCTATGTGTTCAGGTATTTTTATAAGCATATCATCTTTAGAGTTCTCTGATAATAATCCTCAAGGACAATTCTTTGGATTATGTTTAGTAAGATGTTGATCAACAATTCTCAGATTGTGTATGTTTGGAAAGTTTGGGTTAAGCAAAGAGATAAATTTTGTCACCTCAGAAAATATTAGATTTTTAATATGCTTATATGCATTATGGATATGCAATGGGGAACTATAGGATGCAGATTCCTCAAAGAAACTGATAAAGAATGATTTTAGATAATGAAACATATTTTTGGAAAGAGAAAGAAGAAAGAAAGAAAGAAAGAAAGAAAGAAAGAAAGAAAGAAAGAAAGAAAGAAAGAAAGAAAGGAATAGAAATACAGGAAGGAAGGATGAGGAGAAGAAAGAAGGGAAGAAACAGAAAAATAGGGAGACACACATTACTTTCTAATAGGTTAAAAGACAGAAAAAAGATAATTCACTGGCTGGAATCTATGTAGCATGTTAGTGTGCTTTTACATATATTATAACTATCACATTGTAAGTGGCCCTAGAGACAGCTATTAATGAGAGAGAGAAAGAGTTGGGGGGAGGGAGGTTGGATGATGAAGCATTTAGGAGAACTAGAAAAGCATTAGAGGAGACACTGAGCTTGGTGATAGGCATGTTTTAACTATTCAGCAACTGGAGGTCAGACTTGGATGAGATGCCTAAATGAGCATCTATTCATCAGCAGCCTTATTTAGTGGGGAGCAAGGTGAGAACACACAACACATTTTCCTACTTAACCATTCTACTTTAACCCTTTTAAATAACAGTATATTTTTGTCTTAAAAATATATTTCTTATATAAAAATAATTTACCACATAAAAATGCTTTTGATGATGTAAGATTCTTTGATGGATAGGTTCTTGTGGATGAATATTGATAGGTACACAACATAAGATTACTAAATAGTTGTTTAATAAAAATGACTGGAATACTGGGAGTGTCCAAATATTTCTTTTTCTATTGATCTTATCTCTTAACTGTTTCTCAACTCTCAGCACGATTTTTATTGGTTAATCTCGTACATTTCTTATTTCCCTCGTAGACTATTGTCCCTATCTCATTTTCTTGCATGTAGCTTTATCTGTCTACATTCCATTTTCTACTTTAGCACCAGATTTTTTTTTTCTGAAGTGAAATCTGAATGTTGCTGCAATGCTTATCTGCAATGGCTCTCTCTTAACTACAGAGAAAAGTCCAAACTATTATTTTGTGTATATGTGCTATAGTAATGGCTCAGTTATCTCATGACTTTATGCTCTTATACCCATTCTTCCCTCGGTAAAATCCTCCCTCCAGTTCTGTCTACTTGACAGGCTCCCGGAACTAGTTAAAAAAAAAGTCAAGATACCTTGAAATGTAATGGGGGAAAAACTCTTTAAGATGTACTTTTAACCTTTTTTAAACAGCCTTGTTTTTAACATGAACCCTTATTAAAATTCTTAAAGACAGTTTTCATTCTCTTTTTGTTCTTTGGAAAAAAACCTTTAAATCATCTCAATAAACTTAATTTATAAATAGTCCTCATGCTTCTAGGGAATAAAATAAAAATATTATTAACTAATGCTCCCACCTTAGAGACATGGGAGAATTTAGAATAGTGAGGGCTATGAATTGAATGTATAACTAAGATATAAAATGTGAAATACCTAGTTAAGTAGTTCTTAATAACAATTATGACTAGCACAATATGTTACCAATTGATATGTTATTATGCTATAAATCTTGCAGCCACTTTCCTGAATAAATGTTAAAATGCATACTTTAAGCTGTTTGCTGAGAGGGCTTGCCTTTAAATTATTTGCTGAAAGGGACTTCTAGATATGAAGCTACACAAATCAGTTACCCTCATCAATCAGAAATAATAATAATAATAATAATAATAATAATATTAATAACCAATTAACAAAGACTTTTATAGTAAGAGGAACTCTTCCTGACACTTCACATCCCTAGTTAGCACAGCATAGATTCATTTTTTTTTGGAGCTGACTAAAATATATGTCCACATAGTATTCTTAATTAATCAAAAGAAGGGGTAGTGGCAGATAAAGAGAGATTATTTTATGTTGTAAGACTGTCACCTTGATTTCCGGTCAAGATGGCAGAGTAGGTAAATGCTTTGCTTACATCCTCTTATGACCACATCGATATTACAACCAAACTACAGAACAATCATCGTTGAGAATCGCCTGAAGTCCAGCTGAACAGAAATCCTATAAATCAGGATATACAGAAGTCATGTCAAGACTGGTAGGAGGGGCAGAGATCCAAACAGGCTGCTCTCACACCCACATGTGATGCTTAAAAAGTAAGAGGGGTATCTCAGCTGTGAAGGTCTCCCCTGAGGAGTGAGGAGTCCAAGCCCCACATCAGGCTCCCCAGACAAGGGTTCCAGGAACAGATGTCCCCAAAACTTCTGGCTGTGAAAACCAGTGGAGATTGTGGCTGAGTGAGATGGGAGAACTGCTGGGATCCCAGGCATTCCTCTTAAGGGCCTGCACATGGACTTACTCACTGACAGAATCACTGTCTTTGAGCTCCGGGGCTGAGGCAGCAGCTTGAAAGGCATCAAGGACATCTTGGGAGAAGCTGAACTGTCTGACTTCAGAGCAAGGGCTGAAGGAGCAGCTTTCTCCTAAACAAAAGTGCTTGCAGAACCCATTGTTTCTTTGTTGAGCTAGCTCCTCTCCTGGTATGCAGACACAGGCAGCTTCCATATCTGAGTCTCATCAACCTGGTTAACACTGGTCACCCTACACTTGTGATTCCCTGAGACCCCCACCCCACGCAACTTCCAGGCTCAACCAGGCTGCTTCCTGTGGCTTTTCTATATAAACGGCCTATCTTGCCTTGTGCTGCAGACTTTCCTAAAACCTATGAAAGATTCTAAAACCCAAACAAACAGCACCTGGCCTCTACTTGCCCCATATCTTGTACTGAACAACCCCAAGCCCAGCATTGGCAGCAGACGGCCTTGGTTCAAGGCTTGCCCTCTCCCAGGCACCACCCAGCCCAGTGTGGGTGGAAGACATCTAGGGATTACTTTGTTGCTAGTTCCAAGTGGCCCTGGGGAAGGGTACAGTCTGTGATTCAACTTAGCCAGCAGTGGAGCCCCTTCTAGGAGGCCCCAGCAGTAGCATTCCCAGTGGCCAGCTTTGGTCTAAGCTGGAGCATCACCCAGCTACCACCAAGGATGACACACCCAAAAGGCAGACTGGGCAAGCACCAGAGCCCTGCTAAAGCGAATTCTGCACTACAGGGTCAGCCTCTGCACAGCGGATCATCTACTACAGTCATGGACAGTCCTCACAGCAAATCAGCCTAAGAGACAATCCCTCCCATTGATGTGCCAACAGCAACCAAGGCTCAACTACAACAGGAGGGCAAACACAACCCTCACAAGGGACACACTTGGAGAACCCAGCTCAGGACACCTACTGTATAAGGCCATTCTACTAAGACTGGGAGACATAGCAGCTCTACCTAATATACAGAAACAAACACAGGGAGGCAGCCACAATGAGAAGACAAAGGAACTTGTCCCAAATGAAACAACAGAACAAAGCTACAGAAAAAGAACTAAACAAAATGGACACAAGCTATCTACCTGATGCAGAGTTTCAAACTCTGGTTTTAAGGATGCTTAATGATCTCAAGGAAAACTTCAAAATAGATACAAGGAACACAAAAATGGAGACAGAAAACACAAAAAGAACCAGTCAAAAATGAAGAATACAATAGCTGAAATAAAGAATACATTAAAGGTAATCAACAGTAGGTTAGATGTTTGAATCGACAAATGGAAAATATGATATCAGAAAACAGTCAGAACAGCAAAGAGAAAAAATAATCCAAAAAAAATGAGGATGTTTCATGGGCCTCTGGGACAACAGCAAGTGTACTAACATTTATATCATAGGGGTACCAAAAAGAGGAGAGACAGCAAGAAATTAAAAATGTATTTGAAGAAATAATGACTTAACACCTCCCCAGCCAATGAAGGAAATAGACATACAAGCCCAGAAAGCACAGAGAATCCCAAACAAAATTAACCCACAGAGGCCCACACCAAGACACATTACAATTAAAATGCCAAAGTTTAAAGAAAAAGAGAGAATCTTAAGAGCAGCAAGAGAAAAACAAGGAATTACCTACAAAGGAGTTCCCATAAGACTCTCAGCTGATTTCTTAACAGAAACTTTGCAGGCCAGAAGGGATTGGCACAAAATGTTCAAAGTGCTGAAAAACAAGGTCCTACAACCAAGATTACTCTATTCAGCAAAGCTATCATTTAGAATTGAAGGAGAGATAAAGAGCTTTCTAGCCAAGAAAAAGCTAAAGAAGTTCATCACCACCAGATGAGTATTATTAAATAAATGTTAAAAGGACTTTGAAGAACAAGGAGGAGAAGGAGGAAGAAGAGGAGGATGAGGAGGAGGAGGAGGAGGAGGAGGAGGAGAAGGAGGAGAAGAAGAAGAAGAAGAAGAAGAAGAAGAAGAAGAAGAAGAAAACATTTAAAAATATGAATAATAAAATGGTAAGAACTACATATCTATCAACAATTACTTTCAAGGTAAATGGATTAAAT
>NW_017732478.1:123797-130354 GCF_001890085.2 Hipposideros armiger | reverse complement strand
CCGCTGTCCAGAAGCCAGCGACTGATCTGCCTCGCCCGGTAAGAGCGCAATGATGGTGCCAACTTGGGCCAGTGAAGCAACATCCTCCACAACTAGTCTGAAGAACAAAAGGATAGCAACTTGTCTGTTCCCCTTCCCTCAATTTCCCCAATAAAAATCTTAAAATAAATAAATAAATAAATAAATAAATAAATAGGGGACATTGTAGAAAAAGGCAACTCAAGCAATATTTTGGGTTTGCACTAAGTGTAAATGATAAAGGAGGGTAAAACAAATAACTGATCTAATGTTCTTAGTTTAATAGGCTCATAACTTGGAAATATGTCAATATTGCATTCAAAATATAACCAATTTTAGGTGAATATTTAAAAAATTATGGAGCAATTACTTAACTATAAAATTTTTAAATCTGACCATAAATGATTCATATTTCTTTTAAATGCTCCTGAATTATTTCAAATCCACTGGAATTGATAAAACATAGAAAATAAAATAGTAAAAGTATATCTAGAATTCAGACAGAAACACAGCATACCTTCCAAATTGTGATTAAAGATTTAGAAACTAAAGTACAGAACTGTATTTAATTGTCTATTTGTTTGTTTGTTTATTCAATCTTTTATGCATTTACAATTTCATTGTGCTTGTTAGCAGACCATTTGGTTAGCTAATTGAATTAATTTCTTTATTTAGTCTAAGTTAGGAATTTCCTAATTGCTCCTGGTTGGATTTGGGCCAAAATTTTTGATGTCTTACATTATAAAAGGTGATATAAAGGAAATACTATTTCCAGGATAGGGTTATGTGGGGGGTTACTAGTTTGGGCTCATCTAAATGCTAAATTGAAAAATAAACTACATTTGTCTTTTGTGACTCCAGTTTCACGTTTTGAAAGTTGTCTCCCCGTTTGTCCATATTCCTGTCATTTGTCAATTCACTTACATTCTCAAACCCACCTATTCTGTTCTGCCTGTCTCACTTTATATAAGGTATTTAACTTATTAATAGTACATGTCACTATGGAATGCATCACCTTTCCCTGTTAAGAGAAAGTCAAGTTTTAAGACGCTAGTGAGTATGGAATTTAGGGAGCTAGGGTGAGGCATTTGGTGACATTTCACAGGGGAAAATGTGAGAGAAAAAAAGAAAATTAATTTATTAAATAGTATTATTATGCACCAGTTACCCTGCACATACATTAATATATTTTATCTTATTTAGTGTTCAAAATCATCTCATGATCTGGGAATTATTGTCATCATATTGTAAGTAATATATATTTTTGGTAATGAGACCTAAAAAATTACCTATGAGATGGCTGCCAAGGATATGACTACCCATTATAAAAGGTTCAGGTTCCATTAACTCAGGGTTCCTCTACAGTAATGTGCTCACTGTGTGAACAGGTGTCATAGGATCCTCTTATGTTGCCTTACGGGAATTATAATTAAGGAATTGGCACAAGAAGGCTGACACTCTGGCTATTGCTATTGTTGTGAATAATAAACTGTCCTTCATCACTGATACAGGAGTCTCATGTCTTCTACCAGCATTCGTGAAACTGTGGAAAGCTAACTTGTTAGGTCCCAAATAGAGTAAAATTTTAGACTCTTTACATTTCTTGATAATGATGTTATGGTTCAATTGGTAGCTTTATTTTCTTGGTCATATGTAAAAAAATGGTATATTTAAAAATTAATGCCTTATTAGATTCAATTCCATGTTGTATCTGAATATATATCCCTACATTTATAAAGTATAGCATCAATGATGTCCATGCTCTCTTTCTAAAAATGTTGTCAAAGCTTCAAATTCTTGTAGTATGGAGCTGACCAGGACATGGTATAGGGCCAATATTTTCATTTAAACTCTCAGCTAGAGAGAAACCTCACTTTAGTTCTATTCATGATCTTCACTTAACCCTTATTAGAGCTATGTTTTGAAAAGCATTTGATACTGGCCCACCTAATCAACTCATACTTTTATTCTCACTTTCTCAAATTGTGGTCTCCTGGGAAAAGTTGTTAGAGGAGGCTATTTGACAAGGCTGGCTTCAGGAATTTTTGGCTGTTACAACATCTTCCTTTTACCTTTCTTTAATGAAACCAGCAAGCCAATTTATTACTTCAGAGTGAGGAATAGCTGTGAATAGGCCAAAATACTTTTGTCTTTTAGTTACACATTATCTACCTGCAGACCAACAACATGGGAAGATAAATCATCATTGCTAGATTTTGTGGTAAGCACAGAATTAGAGTAAATAATAGAAATGTCATTCCATTATTGACTAGAAACTGATATTTTTAAAAAGCAACAAAAAACACTGATATCCCTGTCCTGGGACATGGTGCAGTGTTTCATTTTCCCCATTTGTTAAAGCCTCTCAATGATTTCATTCTTCAGGATAATTGTGTTAGTGTTGGACATAAGGAAAAATTCTGTCCATAAAAGTAAAAGAATATATTAGCACTGGACATAAGGAAATATTCTCACATTGAGATATGTGAGGAAGTAGACTGAAGATTTATGAAAAAGAGACATTTTCTGTGGGCATTGTTTTGAATGGGCATTTGAAGATGACTGGACATGTAGTCGCTATCTTCAACCATTTGCAGAACTATCCTGCAGGACAAGGCCAAAATACTGAGATAGCAAGGTGGAAAGATTAAATCTCCAAAATTACCAGATTCCAGTTCTGTCACTCTGTACTCAGCAGATAACTTTTCTGGACTCACATTTGTAGTCTTTTTTTTACTTCCTTCCCTGGCAGGAGCTGAGGGTGATAGTGGGATGGAATAGATTTGAGCAGAAGATGGCATTACATGGGCTCTCACCTATTTCTTATCACAGCTCTTCTCATTAATTTTCAGCCTACTTTAATTCTTCTTTAGCTGAGGGGAGAAAAGTCAGTTTTCTTAATTCATGTCTAATCGCTGGTCATTTTTTTTCTTTTCTTTCTGACACCAGTTATAGAATTCTTTTAATATTGGAGATTACAATATAGTGTTCTTTTTCTCTGATGTCTTTATGAGGAATAGGAAAAGAGTATTTAATGGAGATGAAAATAAACCAGTTTTCGTTTTAACAAATTTCTAACTGCCACGAATAAATATCCCATGTATCATATATATATATATATATATATATATATATATATATATATATATATATATATATATTATAATTTCTTATTACAGCCTTTTAATCATTATTTCTTTAAATAATGTATGGCTTTATGCATTACTCACTGTTTTATGTAATTTCAGTTATTNGAGTACCCGGTGACCCCTGTGAAAGGGTTTCAACCCCCAAAGAGGTCACAACCCACAGGTTGAGAACCGCTGCGCTGTATGTTCTCTAGGCCTTTTAGAAAACATGGAGGTGTTCCTTTGGTCACATATATGACAGTCTATAAGAAAGGTGATATAGTAGCCATCAGAGTAATGGGTACCCTTCAGATGGGAGTGCTCCATAAATGTTACCACGGCAAAACTGAAAGAGTCTACAATGTTACCCAGCATGCTATTGGCACTGTTATAAACAAACAAATTAAGGGCAAGTTTCCTGCTAAGAGAATTAATGTATCTGCTGAATATATATACTCTAAGGCAGCAGTTCTCAACCTTCCTAATGCCATGACCCCTTAATACAGTTCCTCATGTTGTGGTGACCCCCAACCATACAATTCTTTTCATTGCTACTCTATAACTGTAATTTTGCTACTGTTATGAATCGCAATGTAAATATCTTTTTGTTTTCCGATGGTCTTAGGCGACCCCTGTGAAAGGGTCATTTGACCCCCAAAGGGGTCGTGACCCACAGGTTGAGAACCGCTGCTCTAAGAGCTTCATTAGCTTTCTGAAACTCATAAAGGAAAATGATCAGAAAAAAAGGAAATCAAAGAGAAAGGTACTGCACCTAGGTTAAGCTGAATTTTTGGCCTGTTCCACCCAGAGAAGCACACTGCGTGAGAACCAAAGAACTTAGCCTGAGCTACTGGAAGCTATTCCTTAAGAACCCACGGCATAATGGGTATTCAAACAAACAAACAAACAAACAATCGTTCTAGAGTATAAAAGTTAGCTTTTGTTTTTTTCTCTTAATTGAAAATAAATGTCATGCCCCCTCCTCCAAAGACATATTTAAAGCAAACTTTAATTGTATCAATTCATCGGGTGATGTCTTTACTATTAAAATTTAGTTTTTTCTTACTGAAAAAAAAAAAAGTTTGAGCTAATCTCCAGTCTGCACAGAACAGTGTGATTCAAACATTCTGCTGTATTTCTGCCAAACAATCCACCCTGAAAAGAGTGTGTTGAACGGGTTCCACATAGTCTTCACATCACTTTGCTCTTCCATATTCATCAAAAACCCCTTGTCTGTCAGATATGTTTCTTTACATGCTTTTCATATTTTTCATTGCTTTTTATTAATATCCATGCCCCCTACTAATTTCTCCCCTTCTAATTTTCTTTAGGTTAGATCAATTCCACTCATATTATTTACCTATTCCTGGAGGGGAGGAAACGATAAGCAAACCTAATTGGAGAGATTAAAAAGATAAACTGGAGAGCTAGGGACAGGGATAAAGAGGCAAAAGTACAATGAGTACTGAATTGTAGAATATAGCTAAGTGCTTTTCTCTCTGAAGAGTACAAAATTCAGTTCACCAATTAATAGCTTGTTCTTTCTTCTGCCTGGTGCATTCTTCTAAATTGATTACTGCTTAGCAGTTTCTCGTAATTTAGGACTCAGCTCACACAGCACTTCCTTGGAGAGGCGTTTCTTCATCTCCCAATATAAAATACTGCCCTTTCATCACTTCTGTTATATCAACATGTTTGTCATCTATGACTGTCTGAATATATTTAATTTCATCATATTTTATCTCCTTCCAATACAAAGCAACCTCCATGTGGACAAGAATCTTGTTTTTCTTTGAACTGCATACCCTTCATAGCTCAAGCAAAAACTTATTTTATAACCTTCTATAAAGGTAGTTCTTTCTCTTCATAGAAAGTTATAATTTAATTAGGAAGTGGAATAGTAAGAAAAAGTCTATATAGTAAAATGCCCCTTGTGGACCGTAAGTCCAGGTTCAAGGATGAGAGAAATCAATATGTTGAAAAATATGTGAGGGAAGGCTTTATAGAGGATGTGAGCTTTAAAATGAGCTCTAAAGAACAGGCAAAGAGAAGAAAGGGCATTTTTCAGGGAGGGGAACAGTACGCACAGAGATACCAGAGGCTAATTCACACCTCCCACAGATACCAGAGGCTAATTCACACCTCCCACTTTTAATTTCTTTTGTGCTTAACGCCATTTGAAATTACCCACCTGAGTTTCTTAACGTGAAGTCAGATATTAAACACCAAAGCTTCCTGAAGGAAATGGTTGTAAAGGCATCACTTGTCTTTATGCTCAAGTGTAGCCCCCTGTGTTCAATGAAGGACTGCCTTTCTGACAATACAGATGAGGCAGCAACATTGCAAGCAGCAATTGTTGACTGTGGGGGCTGTGGCTTTATTTGATATTGTCTTGTGTGCTTGTGACCTCTGCGTGTGTGTGTGTGTGTGTGTGTGTGTGTGTGTGTGTGTGTTTTCCTCATCCTTTTATTTTACTGCCATTTTGAAAGGAAACTACACCCTTCTGGATTGCACAATGTTGAAATAGAAAGAAATCCATTTTAAAGCGGTTAGTTTTTAAAAACAATTGACTGACAGAGATGAAAACAACCAGCAGAAGAAATAGAGAATGCAGAGAGTAAATGACTAGATATCTGAGTGTTGTGAATATTAAAACTTTAAAATATACTAATAACAAAAAGGCTTTGATTTACAAAATAATGGAAAAACTTAACAGGAGGTATATTTTCTTGATTTCTATCTAGTCAGGCCATAACTACAACCGAAGGCTACAGCTAGCATACAAAAGCTGAGGGCACCATTTATATTTAGAATAAATAATCTTATCTTTGGAAGATTTTATATTTATAAACGAGAATTTTTATGGCCATTAGTCACTTCCTTAAAAATTCTGTAAAGCTCTGCTATAAAATATGATAATATAACAAAGATTGGGTTAATAGTTATTTAAAATCTTTCCCCAATGTGTATATATTATATGTTTAGATACATGTTATTGTGGCATATTTCTACAAATGTCCCACAGAAATTTTAAATGCAATACAAAAGGTTCCTTTCTATTTGCAGATTAGATGATTTATTAGAAACAATAGAAATAAATGAGATGCTTAACCATATTTCAAACTTAATAGTAACACTTTCTTTAAAAAGGGGACATTGTAGGGGCCGGCTGAGAGGCGCATTGGTTAAGAGCTGGCTTGGGATGCCACAAGGCCCCGGTTCGGATCCCACATATGAGGGCCAATGACACTGCCTTCTACAGCTAAGATGCTGAACAACAGCTCAACCTGGGGCTGGGCTGCTGTGAGTCTTTGGCTACGGCTGTAGGCTGCAGCCCCTGCTGCAGTGGGTTGCCATAAGCTACCATGTGTAGCCAGCAGCCAGCGTGAGCAGCCAGCAGCCGCAGTGAGC
>NW_017732478.1:101782-120412 GCF_001890085.2 Hipposideros armiger | reverse complement strand
ATACACACACACACATATTCAATTATAGTTGACATACAATATTATACAACATCAGCTTCAGGTGTACAGTGCAGTGATCAAGCCTCTTCCCCATGATGCAAGACATGTGACCACCTGACACCCTACAAAATATTCAAACATACTTCTTTACTTTTAATAAAATTATTACTACATTTATTTTATCACAGTTGATTGAGAATTTTAATACATCAGATATTGAAATTTATATTTTTCAGACCATCATTCTTGATGGATTTATTATCTGATTATCTGAGGTTTATTTCTGTTATGCACTTTAATATGTGCTCTTTTGATAATCATAGAAGCACATATATATTAAAAAAACAACAAAAAAGAAAAGTTTTCCCATTTCAGCCATGCTAGTTGCATTGTTCTGAAGGTAATAATTCTCCTTCGTAATCACAAAAGTGTCTCCAAAGGTAGTTTTGTACTGTTCTTTTGAAAGGGGCTTTTGAAACATATTTTCATGACCACATATAATTTCCTTAAGCCTTTTCATAATAGACTAAATGCTAGCTTTTATCTCACTACTTGATACAATTTTTCATATTGTGATCACAGGTTTTAATTTTCTTTTAGCAACTTATTTTTAAACTTCAAATAGTAGTAGAATTCTATGTAGCTTCCAAACCATCCATCGGGCTATTGTAAGTAATACCTCATTCTCCCTCATGATTCCCTGTGTTACTTTTCCTTCACGCTTGTTGCATTTACAAGGGTCCAAGTGAGATCATAACGATCTCTCTGAGTACAAATGATTACTGACCTCTGCAAGGTAGGGCCAAAGCTGAGATAGGATATGGCAATGAATACACGGACTAAGAATTTCTGATAATTTTCAGAATGCCCACTAGAATATAAGCCAGAATATGTTAAATATTAGGGATTACACATAGGCAGGCAAGGTTCAAACAGACTTGAATATATGTTCAAACTGAGTTCTAGATCTAATAAGCTGTCTCCATTATTACTTAACATGATCTGAAAAGTCCTGTGAATATAGTAAGACTGTACATAATGTAATAAAAAAAGAAAAATTGTCACTAATTACAAATAATATATTTGTTTGAAATTATATCTCAAACAAATTATACAAAATGATAATTTATTATTATTATTATTATTATTATTATTATTATTATTATTTCTGCACATAAAGAATACTGGAGGTAGAAAAATTCTGGTATGAGTTTCTTAGTATCATCAGATAATGAAGCTCCCTCTTCCTTAGGACATGATTACTGTTCTTTTTCAAGATAGCTACTAGAGCCCAATTATCAATATCTACTGAGGCAAAAGGGATCAGAGCAAAGGTAAAGAGAGGAGAAAAGAACATGGCTCGGTGAATTTGTCTAGCTATTTAACTATTTTTTTTCTGTTAAGTCCATCTAAAAATTCCTGCTTATACAGACTATGTCCCATGATCATCTCTACTCTCCAAGTGAAGCTGAGAGACAGTTTCTAATGCTTCATTGATACATCAAATAAAATCAGGAATATCTTAGTAAAGGAGATGGGGAGGATCATTGGGTAGGACAAAAATAGTCTCTGCCACGATTAAATATGAGAAAACTAAAGAGAAGCAACTGAAAATTCTTGGAAATAATGAGAACATTTAAGATATTTGATTATAGTAGGCCAGCCAAGTGGCTCAGTAGGTTAAGAGCTAGCTCAAGAGTGCTAGCTACAGGTTTGCCAGTTCCATTAATGGCCTGAGCTGAATTGTCACTGAACTGCCAACAGGTGGCAAGATGGCTCAGCTAAAAAAAAAAAAAAAAAGAAACAATACCCAATAAGATGTTGATTATACTTAAGATATATACACAAAATCCAAATGCACCTTTATATGCCAGTTACACTCAGAGTTGAAATGTGGAAACGTTAACAAGCACTACCAAAAATAAAATATAAATACTTAGGAATTACTCCAAAAAGAAATGCATGATATTTATTCAAGTTATTTATACAACTTTATTGAGAGATATACAGAATGATTTGAATAATTAGAAGCAAATACCATATTCTTGGATGAAAAATAGAACACTTTTTAAAAATCAATTATTCCCAAATTAATGTACTGGTTTACTGTAAAGCTAATGAAAGGCCAATGTGTTTTTCCTTTTAAACTTGACTCTCAAAATTATAAGAACAAAATATTAAGATTTTTAAAGTTATAACTAGGGTAGTTTTTCCCTACCAAATAGAAAAACCTGTTATGTTATAAAAACAAAATAATGAAATTATAAAAATAGCTTAGCATAGCATTAAACAAAGACTAGAATCCAGATCAATAGAAGAGAACAAATTGTCACAAAAAAACGAATAAAAATATATACATATATTGTACTTATATACACAGTACATAATAAAGACAGTATTAGAAACTATTAAGAATAAAATAAAAATTTCCACAAATACAGGGGAAAGTGGTCTTAAAACAAATAATCAAGTTAGACAATTATGATATCCTAAATACCCAAATTCCAGAAGAATTAAAATATTAAAAGTAAATGCATAAACAAACAAATAAAGAAGAAACAAAATAATTTTTAAAATCTTGAAAACTCTGGTAATTACCTGATTTCAAATTGGAAAGGGCTTTTTGAACCTTATGGCTGAAAATCATATCCCTAGGAAAAGACAAATTCACTAGATTAAAAGTTTCAGGGCCGGCCGAGTGGCTCAGTTGGTTAAGAGCTTGCTCAAGAGTTTGAGCTCTGAGCAACGGCGGTTCGAGTCCAGCCCGAGCTGAGCAGCCGCTGAGCTGCCAATAGGTAGCAGGATGGCTCAGCTAAAAACAAACAAAAAAAAGTTTCAAATTTCTCAATGTTAAAATACTACAGAACACATTGAAAATTCAGAAACATTTAAAATAAAATTGACAAAGAAAGATATAAAGACATGACTGAAGCCCAGTCACTGGGCAATGGAGCAAGTGCAAGTTAGAGAAATCATTAATTAGGAAGTATATTGTTGATGTTATAGTATAATTAAACTCCAGGATTTGCAAAAAAGTCCTAATTTCAATTTATGTACAACTAATAATTGGCAGAATTTTACACTACATGGATAAGTTTTCTTGAGATGGACACATTTATAATGAGCAAAATTTTATCACAATAAGTTATATTAAATCATGACAAATCATAAGTTCTGATAGATCAATCCAGTACATTGTCCTGATGTACATATGAAACATAAGGTATATATATAAGCCTGTTCATCTACTTTACAACCTCACAAGTTTTGTTACTATGTTCTTCCCAATAGTGTATTTCAGCTTAATATCTTTTATTGCTTTGCTGCCATCCAAAAGGTTTTTATAGTTCTCATGTTTCTATTTATTCTTAAAGGACCTATGTGAACATATTTTATCTCAATAACCATAAAATGTTTGCTGGCTACTTAGAAATCATTGTGTTTTGGAAAAGAAAACCACCTTTATATCAAATTGAATATTCATGGACCTCTAAAAGGTCTGACCTTGCTTAAACAAATGTTACCTTAACAGAGCAATTGATCTCAGTGAGGATCAATTATGACAAAAAATCCCTAACTCCAAAGTGAAGTCATTAATTTGGAAATGAACATTAAATGATTTTTTTTAATTTTAATAATATGTATACCATTAGAAAAATGAAATACCTGTACCACAGAGAAGATGCCGAAATTTATATGAGTGAATTGATTAGATAATTAGTTCCTTGCTCTTTAACTTCATTATTACTATTCATGAAATAAATAGACATTATATACCAGAGCTAGGTCTTTATCTAAAGTCTATGATCTGTTTTAAAGGAATAATTGCCTTTGTGCTTAGGAAGAATATTTAGTAAGACTTTTCTTGACTCAAACAAATAGTTTTATTTTGGTTAATGTTAATTCAAGACCTAAGTCAACACTCAGCTGGATATATTATCTTTCAGCATGTGAGGAAATGAAATATTGCTTTTAGATAAGATAATTAGTTGTTCACATGAATTTATTTATAATATATATTTACTATAATCAAAACAGTGGCAAAAATTCTGCTTTACTCTATCATCTTACTTGTTGAAAGTAAAACTGAGCCATGTCCACACAAATGAATATATTTAAATAAAAATTAAAAGTTAATTTTGATCTGTGTAGACATTTGTAATTAATGAAATATGTGAAATTAAGAAAACAGATCCTCATTTAACTCATTATTTACATATTACACAAAATGTTAACAGCAATTAAATGGTTAAACCTTCATTTTTTTCTTCCACATTTCTAGCTTAAACGTGTTTACACAAATATTTTAAATTTAATAGAAATTTTAATAGGAATTAAAATGTTTTTGTCCTTTCAAAATACATCTGGTCATAATGTCTTCCTTTTTCTTTGAGGGAAGGCATTGGTGTATATAAGTACCCACTGCTGTGATGCATAGACTGTCAGCACTATATAATAATAAGTTGGACATGATTAAATAAAAGCCCTTCCTGGGTTTCTGTAGTGTGAAGGCTAAGAGAGAAGACAATTTTAATGGACATGCAAAAGAAATGTCATGATATCACTGTTTCTGACAAATGTGGGTGTATTTTCTGCTTGGACCTTGTAGTAAGTAGTTGGCTAGGGTTGCCATAACAAAGTACCACAGACTGCATGGCTTAGGAAACAGAAATGTATTGTCTCACAGTTTTGGAGGCTGGAAGTTTAAGACTAAGGTGTCAGCAGGGTTGATGTATTCTGAGGCCTCTCTCGTTGGCTTGCAGATACCCGTCTTCTCTTAGTGTCTTTACATGGTCTTTGCTCTGTGCCTGTGTCCACATCTCCTCTTCTTATAAAGACACCAGTCATGGTGCATTAAGGCCCACCCAAATGACCTCATTTAACTTTAATTACCTCTTCAAAAGAACTAAATATAGTCACACCCTGAGGTACTGGGGGTTAGAACTTCAACGTGAATTTTTTAGGGAACATAATTCAGCCTAGAGCAGACCTCAAGCAAGAAATGAATCTTTCTGCTAAAGGAATTAAAACAGCTCAATGTTCATCATAGTAAGCAAAATTGTGATGATGAGGAGGATACTGACTAAGAAAGAAATAATATAGCTTGTAATCAACACAAACAGAACAAGAAAGCTGAAGTTAAAGAGTGCAACAATACCTGGTCATTCTTTTCAATTAAGGAAGCTGGTGGCCACCATTTTGGATAACATATTGGAAGGAAGGGGACTGATATGACTAGTTCTACTAACTTATGTTGTGAGAGCTCTTATATTTGTCTATGTACCTGAATGTCTGAATCAGCGGCTCTCAACCTTCCCAATGCCGCGACCCTTTAATACAGTTCCTTATGTTGTGGTGACCCCCCAACCATAAAATTATTTTTGTTGCTACTCTATAACTGTAATTTTGCTACTGTTATGAATTGTAATGGAAATATCTTTTTGTTTTCCGATGGTCTTAGACGACCCCTGTGAAAGGGTTGTTCAACCCCCAAAGGGGTCACGACCCACAGGTTGAGAACCACTGGTCTAAATGATCCCAGAAGACCAAGAATAAAATGTCAGGTGGCAAGTGCTCTGGCTTTCCAAAATTAGATGCTAGACACTTATGCTAGGCATGTAAATGAAGAGGCCAAAACTAAATTTTGCAATCCTTGTTTCAAGGTCTACCACAACCATAAAGGTTGTGCTTAGGATTTAGAGGGAACATTTCTTAGGAGATGCTTGTATTTGTTTAAAGGCAGTAAGAGAGACCCATGCTTTATCTCACTTTAAGTCATGTGCATGAGTCTAGATTTATGGTGTCTGCAATTTGGAAGCATAGTGGACTATTATCAGATGCATATCTGAACGTCTTCCCCACTCATGTTCCCCTTTCAAAAAAATTTAGAATAAAAAACATGGCTGAAATGGCCTGTGGCAGCAGAACAGGGTGCTGTATTAGGAAACTAACTGCACTCTCACTCCGAACAAAATAGGTCAAGCCTATATGATTCTTGTTGACCAAATAGGGGCCGTATGCAAAAAAGGAAGCCAGTCTTGGGTTGTTTTAGACACCTTCCAAGAGCATAAGACATCTCAAGTAATGAGAGAGACTCTAGAGAACAATAACACTACTCCATGAAACAGATAGCTTTAAATATCTACTCAGCCCAGAATGTACCATAACTCTCATTGGCTAGAGCTGGTCATATTAAGACTTTCCTACCAGCATCAGGCCAAATTCTGGAAAGGAGAGAAACTTATACTTACAAGGTAATTCAGAGTTCTGACTATTACATATAATGGACATTTTATTTGTATAAATGAGATTAGACTTATAACTAAAAATGAAAGACAACTTTTATTTTCTGAGAGTCAGGAGATAACTTTTGAGGCCTGCTCAAGATTTCACTCAGAGATAGGAAAGAACCAGACCTATAAAATAGATATAGAGCCTGCCGAGTGACCCATTGGTTAAGAGTTGGCTTGGGACACCAGCTCTGAGCAGCAGGGCCCTGGTTTGGCTCCCACATGAGGGTCAGTGACACTGCCCTCTACATCTAAGATGGTGAACAACAGCTTGACCTGGAGCTGGGCTGCTGTGAGTCGCCGGCGACAGTGTGGGCTGCAGTGGAGCTGCAGTGGGCTGCCATAAGCTACCGTGTATGGCTGGCAGCTGGCATGAGTAGCTGGCAGCCGGCATGAGCTGCCAAGAGCCACAGTGAGCAGCTGTCTGGTGGCCGGTAACCAATCTGCCTCACCCAAGAAGAGCGCAATGATAATACCAACATGGGCCAGTGAAGTGACGTCCTCCACAACTATACTGAAGAACAAAAGGACAACAACTTGTCTGTTCCCCTTCTCCGATTCCCCAACGCTGTTTTCCTCTCCCAATTCCCCAATAAAATCTTTAAAAAAAAAAGATAGATAGATATAGATGAGCATTGAAGGGGGAATAATTATATTAGTTTCTGAATTACATGACAGTCTCACTTGTTTAATTAATGCTTAAATTAAATTCTGCTCAATTCTTTGAAATTATGTAGTATTCTTATAGGGCTCCCTTCTTGCCTGATTGTCCAAAAAACCCTGAGGAATTAACATATTTCAGAAATGTGATACGTAAATTTATGTTTCATATTTGTGTAGATTTACCTTGTCATATTTCTCTGAGTTCTGTTACATTTTTGTTATGTTTCCATATGTTTCCATGATCAAACCTTTATCATCTGCAATGCACAAAATCTGGGTAGGCTCTAATACCTAGGAGATGCCAGCATGATCCTTCGGAGGTGAAGGATTATACTCGATCTATGCTAGGTACTCCTAAAGAACTCCTCATTTAAATTGCAACCTATTATCTTCTGCAATTTTTAAAAACATACATATGCATCATCCATATGCCTTGCCACCTTTTATGTGCTATACCGGATCCCCCAAGATGCCTTTATTGCTGCAGTTCATCCTAGGCTATCATTCAAGGATGGCTTTCAGTCCCCCTGATTCCTTTCTGCAGAGGTACAGTCAAGTCAGCCCTGCCCTACCTTCCCATCCCCACCCACTGTTAGTCTATATTCATGGAGAGAGGCACAAAAGGAATGGCATGCTCTCAGCTCTCAACTAGTCACTCTACTAGATCAACTTTTTAAGAAATGGCACTTGATTTCTATCTTTTTAACAAATAGGTTTGCAAATGGTAATAAGATCCCTAAAACAATAAATACACATCCTGTTGCAAACAGCATGGGACAAATTATAACCCATTTGAAACTATAAGCTGCCTTGAAACATTCATGGAGAAGTCACATTGGGTCAGAATAGAAAGAAGGATCCTTAACCACCAGGTAAGGATCATCAGTTTTCCTTACTGAGAAACTGGAAATGGTTTTGAGGATTTTCTAAACATTACATAGATACACACACCCTTACCTACATGCATATTACAGTAAAACCTTGGATTGCGAGTAACTTGGTTTGTGAGTGTTCTGCAAGATAAGCAAACATTTCTAATACATTTTAATGTGGTATACGAGCAATGTCTTGCAAAACGAGTAATTTGTTTCTGGAACGAATTATGCTCGCAAACCAAGGTATTACTGTATTTTAAATTGTGGGTTTTTCTCATTGTATGGTCATAATCCATTCAGTTTAAGTAAATCCTTTTATCATCTTCAAAAAGTGATGTTAAAAAGTCCTTGATTTAGGTGGAATTTCTCTGGCTATTAGTGTCAAACTTTTGTACCTAAAGTGGGGAAATCAGTAAATAAGATGTATAACAGAGCAATGTTTTCAAGAGGTTTAATTTCATCTGGTGTCAATATAATATACAAATGAAATTCATGCTTATAACTGTACATTTTAAGCTAGAGAAGTTAATTATGTCTAGCAGATTACTTTTGCCCCTGAAGCAAGTATATTTGCAAAATTATTCAAAATGCTAGGGAAGGTATACAGCTGTCTAAATTTGCATCTCATTTGATGAATAGTAAATACTATGGAAGGATGAGATGAATCTACACTAAGGCCTTGTTGATCTTGGTTGGACAAATGAAAGTCTTCATCATTGATATAATTGATTTAAGGAGTAAGGACAAGTACCAGTACATAAAATACTCAGGTAAGTGACATTCTCTAAGCAGCAATTACCTCCTTTTCATTCCCTTTGATATTCCTTTATTACAAATTAAGCATGAGAACTACAAGTAAAGGAAACAGAAACTTATTAAGCAAAAATAAGTGTAAACAATTTATAAAGTAACTTTTGGGGTTGGAGTATCCAAAGTGCATCCTGAGTACTACGTATACACAGAATTTTCTTTATTTACTAGAGTTTGCATAGCTTTTAAGAAGAAAACACAATGTTAAAGTTTATGAAGAGAAACCCTAAGAAAAAATTGTATAGTGTTCTTTTCTCCACATTATCAGATATTTTTCAGACACAAAAGGACAACCAAAATAATAAAACACATTTGCCAAACCTCAACATTCCTTACATCATAGATGCTGAGGTGGAGAAAATGATAAACAGGTAAAGTAGAAACATAATAAAAGACAATACCTAAAAAGGAAGTCAGCAAATAAAAGAGAAGTCTTTAAATATCGAATGCCATTGTCACAATTTTTTTCTTTATTGAAAAATTTTTGTGCCCTGAGAAACTCTTATATAAAATTTATCACATTATTTTTGTGATGGCAGTAGCAGAACAGCAATTGTGTGATCACATTTTAACAGACTTTAGTAACACAGAGATAGCATTAACACAAGACCCTTGGTCTAAGGCAGTCAACTATGATGTACAAGACAACACTAATCAATCAGAATTTAAGTTCTGCTGTTCTGACAATGCTTCCTAATATAAGCCATCACAAGTAGTTTAAAACTCGATAGCCTTGCTGCCTTGTTTTTAATAAACAGGTACATACTTCAGCTGCCATCTTTTCCTTTATTGAAAACCTGACAAAGTTTTTCTGACTTAAATATATGAGGCCAGGTATATAAAATATCAAATGTGTAGTGAGAAATGCATCAGTGATAATGTGCTGTTAAAGAAATATGCATAAAACTGTCAAAAGGCAACAAACAAACAAACAAACAAAAAATATTAAGAAGCAGGATTGAGGCTAGAACAATAAAAAGGCAAGAAATTTAGTGAAAAGGGAGCTTTGACTTTTAATTCTTCCTTGAGATCTAAGACCTGGGTAACATTGGCAAGTAGCTGAGTCTCTGAAGGCTTTGCTTTACACGTTTAGAAAAGAAGAGGGTTGGATGGTTTCCAAGGTTCCTTCCAAAGCCAAAATCTTATGAGTTTTTTAGTGATTTACAATGACTAGAAAGAATCCAAGAAAATTCAAATTCTTGCTTAACAATCTTTAGATGCGAAGAAAATGATCTTCTTTTTTAACTTGTAGAAATTATAATTGACCATAATTCTTTCTCTTCCTCTTTCTCTTTCTCTTTTGCTCTTTCTCTTTCTCCTTCTCCTTCTCCTTCTTCCTCTCATCTTCCTCATCATCTTCCTCTTTATATGTGTGTGTGTGTGTGTGTGTATATATATATATATAGATATATATATATATACACACACACACACAAATTCAACTCGAAGGCATACAATATTACATAAGTATGTTCTTATTAGGATCTAAATTAGTTCTTCTTAACTGCCATAGGATTTCCAGCATTGACCTTCAACCTTCATTCATATTTATTTGCATGTTGTAAAAAGCTGTTAAACTGTTAAGGTCATTCTTATGTTGTATGGATTATTAATTTAAACCCCAGAGGAAACTTTGAATTCCTACATTGGAGTTATTTTAGATATTGTGCTTTTGAGTAAGAACTGCAAAAATATCTCCTTATACTTTGTTAACCTCAGAATATATAACTCTTGTAGGAGATATCCCATGTTTTTGGTCTTTTCTGAAATCCTGGTACTACATAGATAATATTAAATACCAGTATGCTCAAATTGTGTGTTTTTTTCAAATTGTTTACAAGTTAAACATGCTTACATCATGTATAGAAAAAGTATAAATTGTGTTATCAATAAGAGGTCAAAATTCTCAAGTGAAATCATGCAACAGTGGGGACACTAAATATAAAATCTCAGAATAAGTGAGACTGAGATTAATTACGGTAAACAGAATAATGGGTTTCCATTTTTCTCTCCTTTAAATCTTTGTTCTGTTAACTGCTACCTTATGTATTCTTAAATGGCAAAAACAAACAAAAGATAAAAAAAAATAACCTTCAGGGTCTATCTCACTTTAGTGAAAAATGTGCTTCCTTAATCTTAATGTCTCAGGAAAAGCATTCTTTTCCCTCACTTTGCTTGATTTGCATTGAAAATTCATAGCAAAATATATGTTACTCTTAGCAAACCAAGAAAACCAGTAGAAAATCTTGAAGCATCACAGTAAAACTTTGTTTGTTCTATCTAACAAGTTTGAAGCAAAAAACCCCCCAAAAAGCCAAAAAACCTTGTTATCAATATGACCCACTCTCTTTTTTCTCAGTCTGTCACTCTTACTAGAAGTAGCTTGCTAGGCTTGTCTTCCTCCATTAATAAGATCTGTTCAAGATGAGTGTCATTTTCCCAATAACGCTGTTGGAGAGCTTTTTGACTCAACAACACCATGCTTCAAAATCTCAGTCGCAGTCTATGTGTACAAACATGCACCACCGAGAGATTTTCTTTCCAATCAGGTCTCCTACTAGTAGTGTTTGTAGTCTCTGTTAAGGTAGCATTCAGGGTAAAATAAAGGGAAATAAAGGAGGTACCGAAGTGAGCATTCCTTTCATTTTGTCTACATTTGGAAGACTCCTCTTTCTGTGCAATTACATAAGAGAAAACATGACTGTCTAGATGCTACCTGCATTTCATTATTTAAGGTTTTTGGGGTTTTTTTTGCTTGTTTTATCTTTATCATTATGGAAGTTTCTCCCAGTTACTGTGTTTTGATAGATAAAGCAATGAAACCCTTTATTTGAAAAATGAATTGCATTACAGTGTTTGAATAATGAATGGTTATTGCAAGAAGGAGCTCAGAGAAAATAATTAAGATGTGAAAATCTATTAAGAAACTATTTGCAAACCAAGTGTATATACAATCTATTTATGTAAATGATGGACTTACATTATATGATACCTTTCATCCAGACAGGTTACCAGGCACTGAACAGCTGTGACTACAATACTCATGAATGCGTAGTGTATTCTTTCCTTCCTCTGAAGTTGTTTTCATGATGAAATGTTGGATTTGATTAATAAAGTTTGGTATGGTTTAGTTAGGCAAAAAATATTTAAAAGATGAATGATCCATTTGAGATAATTAAATAGCTTCAGAGTGGCTCAGCATGCACATCTCCAAAACTTTAGGATCTGCAAAAGCCATTCCTAAATCTAGGATAAAAATATGTGCTTTCCCTCTGTTCTGTCCCCTGTCTTATAGCCATTGCTTCACATTACCTACCACCAATACCTCACCTTTTCTTTGCCTCACACAAAATTCTCTTCATTCAGCCTTTCTCAATCAGAGGTATGAGAACATCCACTCAGTATGGTTATTGTAACTTTCTCCTCATCAAACTGCAGCTGATGCTTGTTATTTTGGGGGCCCTTGTCCCTATATTTGTAAAATTAAGCTTTTCGAAGATCCCACTTTGGTCCTCCATCCTTCGCTGTTAGTAGAACCCTGTTCTCTTCACTTGTTTAATTTCTCTACATGTGCCAAATATAGAAACTTACATAGTGGCTATGTATTCAAACCAAGATGAATTTGTAATAAAAAATGATTGCAAGGTGTGTTGCTGTGTGGGCATGGATTAGTTTCAAAGGAGATTGGGAGTATAAACTGAAAATATGTGAAAGATGTGTGTTATTCAGCAGATGATTTATTTAGGACAGTGGAAGAAAGCATTAAGAATAAAGTGCTGCCTATTTAAAAAGAATATTAAGACAATAAATTATTAAAATGTGCATTGGAAAAACCAATAAGTAAACTATGGCAGCTAATAGGATTCTCAAAAATTGACCCTGGTAGTATTCTTGTTTGAGTATTGTCAGGGTAAGCGTAGTTGTTATACAAAGGACTGACTGTGTTTTGGGAACTATGGAAACAAAAAGGAACAGGGCACCCACTGTCTTGCTTCTGATTAATTGGTGAATTTGAGTTTATATTCCTAATTGCAATGATAAAGAAAAAGAAGACAAGTTCTTTATGGTTTGCAGTCACACAGAATAAATGCCCATTACTGAGGATTAGATAAGAGGTAAATAGTGTTACCAGTTTTCTGACTAATTTATAGTTTGTGACTTTAAATATATGTGATAGTAAGAGAGGCATACCTTTAATTCTAAACTTGAAAGCTTCTATATGGGAGTGTAATAAACAAAATCCTCTAAGGACAGCTACATACCTATTTTATACCTTTCTGACTTTAAAAATTAATTGTCTCTTAAAGCACATTCATTGAATATAGCTCCTTACTAGAGTTGTTGAAAGGGATAATTTAAGGATAACTTGAAAATACAAAGGGCTTCACAAATTAATTCTCCCTTGCAAGCCTTTCTGGGTAGAAAAAAAATATTGTCCTCCTATGAATGGCAGTTAAAACTAAGATGCATTTAAAATAAATAAGTTAACAAGAAAAAAATCAGGATTAACATTCTATTGGCTTGTGGCCTGATGTTAAAATCTCTTCTTCCCTGTGAAAGATATTACCCTTCAGAGTTTTGGCCTTCTTAGGGCACATACCTTTTGTATCTTCATGGTTAACAACATTATTTTCATCAACATTTCATTGGAGTTATGACACTAGTCATATTAGCATTTCATACTGAAATATTCTTAATAACACTCTCCAGTTACTGACAGTATATGATAGGTACTTCTAAATAGTTGCAGTTGAGGCTTTTTCTCTTCTGGTCTCTGTGTGAAAACACAGTAAAAAGAGAGATGTGGAAGGTAAAAAGACAACCATTTCCTTGAGTTGTCTTTCAGAATTTTAGCTAAGGAAGCAGTAAGTAAAATGGCTCCCTGGCTCCTTATTGAACTCTGCACTTTATTTTCTTCTCTTTTTTACTTTTCTTCGCTCTAATTATAGATTTATTTTTCTTATATTGTTTTGCATAACTGATGTTAGGATTTGTCCTGCATTCTAAGCACTATGTAATACTTTAGCTTCCAGTCCTTTTAGTTAAAACTTTAGTTAGAATATGGTACAAAATGATGCTTTCATACGAAATGTATAATTAATTGTTCTAGCTTGTTCTTTTCTCGTATGTTTTTTTGAACTATAATGTTCAAGCAATTTAAATGGGGCCCTTTTGCTTATTCTAACTTTCAGAATTGTGTGTATACTTACTAGGAAGAATTAGGACAGATGCTTGTTTATTATACAGACAATCTTGAAAAGGACTGACTATGCTATTTATATCCCAAGCAGATCAGTAGTGACGATGTTGAACGTTAACTGAGCTTTATGATCCTGGAACCGTGAAGGTTGGAGAAATCACCCCCCCCTTCTATGTACCTGAAAATACCTCACTGTGAAGAACCATTCCTCACCACATGACTTAGAGAATTCTAGATGTCTGCTGATTTACCTATGACAAGGCCAGACAGAGACTTTCCAAATTCCCATTTTTTTCTGCCTCCTAAATGATTAGTTGAATGCTTGTCTAGCTGATCAATGTGAATAAAATGCTTGTTCACCAAAATTTTGTTACGTTTCTCTCCTTCCCCAGGCCCCTAAACATTGACAGTCTCTCAGCCTGAACCAGCATACAACCTTCCCTAATGGCCTCTGTCAAGCTATTATTTAGGCCTTAGGATAAAATGTTCTCTGATCTACTATCTACTATTTTTTCATTCCACTTCCCCACCCATTTTACTCCTTATAACAGAAAACCCTTTTTTGCCTGACTTTTGAAGACACTTGCAGCTCTCATTGTCAGAGCTTTCTTTCTATGCCAAAGTCTCCTCCTTACAATAATCACTTTTTACTCTCTAGAAATATTTTCTTCTAATGTCTTTTCTTATCAATGTCCAGAGTTGTTTTTAATTGACATCTGTCCATATTTGTTAGTTAATGATAGCATTATATTTAGTTAGTCTCTTAAATATGCTAGATTAAATGAGGTAACTAATATATATATAGTCTAAAGAATTAACAAGTAATTTACTGTGCCAATTACTAATTTATTGTCTTTCAACTCCAAATCCACCATTGTTTCCCTTTCTCTATGTTATGGGAGCTGGGCTCTGTAAATTCCTTTGCCAGCTGGTAGAATGTTAAGATTCATCAATAAAGGGCACTGGAGTGACTCTGCAAGGCAATAGCAGCAGGAAAACACTTCCTTTCCAGGTTCAAGGCTCCATTTTTATTATTGAGCCTGGGACACCAAGGGAGCTCCAGCATGCCATTAGGCCATGCTCTCCCCACCAGCAATCTTCCGAAGGGTCCAGTCTGCTCACACCCTGAAAGCTGGTGGCTTCTACGAACTATTGTCAGCCGAAGCTCTCTATCAAGTTTCTTCACTGGCATGCTGTATGTTCCTATGGCAGCCATGCTGTCTTTGCAAAAGTTTCAGTCTCAGCATGGGCTGAACTATGTTGTTTCCTAGTTCTTAGTTCTTTTATCTACCTCATCATTTTTCTTCCTCAGTCTAGGGCAGGGGTCAGCAAACTGTGGCTTGTGAGCCACATGCGGCTCTTTGGGTACGTTCCGTCTCAAAAGTATGCCGACCCCTGGAAGAGCCAATCCTGTCCCTCACAATAATTTAAAAATTATTCGACAGCCATAAATATATTTTACATAATCACCATTATGTGAATAATATCCTTTAAAATTTTATAAATGAAATTATGTTAGTTTTATTTTCATGTTCAATTTTACTTCAGAGCCGCAGTTTGCTGATCCCTGGCGGCTATTCCATCTCAAAAGTTTGCCAACACCTGGTCTAGGGGAAGTAGCTGCCGTTTCGACCTACTGCTTCTATGTCCCCTTAAAGTCAACCTTTATCACTTTTAGTAGTTAATCACATTTTACTGGTTAACAATTCTTTATATTGAAATTAATTTTCTTTTTCTCAGACAGTGTAGTTTCTGTCTCTTAACTGCCTTGACTGACGTAATGAGTGAGTAATAAATTTTTTCTACAGGTACTCTTATCCTCAATTTTCAGTATTAGTGGACTCTAGTTTTAATGATTCTTCAAGTATTAACTATCTCATAAAATATACCCACTTAATAAATCATATGCCCTATTGTTCAATCTAGAAATCTGGGAGTCATCCTGACATGTCACTTTTTTGCCCCCTTAAATTCAGCCCACCATCAAATCCTGTGATCCTACTGCCAAATGTATTCCATAATGTATATTTTTTTCCAGTCTCTACTCCACCATCCTACATTATTAATAGGTTCCTAAGTGGTTCCTTTCTAGTATTGCTTCTCAGTCAGCTTATACAATGCAGGTAGTCTGATCTTTTAGAATACAAATTGGATCATGTTTTTACCTGATTAAGATATTTCAATGGTTTATCATTATACTTAGGATCAAATTAAAAGTCACTGATATAACCTGTAGGCTACTATCATGATCTGACTACTGACTACCTATTCCTTCAAACTGTACTTACACTACCCTACCCTGTTTTTCTTTTTTGTATAAAATCAACATTTTTAATTTGGGGGAAAACCATAGTGTTATCTTTTGGAGGCATTTAAAATGTCACTGAAATTCACTAGTGTGTTTCCAACAATACACATAATTCAAATTAACTGACAACAGTGGACAGCTCAGTCATATGCTGACAATGACAACTATATGATGACTGCTGCCTGGTGTTCAGAAATTGTTAAACACCATTGATTGTAAGACACAATAGAATGGTGAAGTACAATAAAATGTGAAAAGAATGTGTTGAAAAACTGATGAAATACTATGTATAATTAATTGTCTGTGCTATTGTTTATATAATGCCTGCCTCTTGATGATACTGAAAGCCATCTGGCTTTTGTGAACTATTTGATATCTAACACCTCCTGCAGCTTTCAGGTATTTAGGATATATTTCATAAATATCAGTTACATAAATAAATATATACATTAAACTTTTCTAAGTACTTAGTGATAAGATTGAAGACAGTACTTTTCAAAAGGAGAGAAAATGGTGGCTATATGATTATCCATGCCTCTGTGACTGACCTTGAATAACAGAGGTAACCTAAATAGGTATCACCAAACCAGGGATTAGAGAACCAAGAAAAGATGGTCTTTTAGTATCATTAAAGCTTACCTCAAAGGGAGCAGAATAGAGATATTAGATACACTGTTTGTTGGGAGATCTTGTCCTCCATGTGTTTTCACAACAAAGCCTACAAGCTGTGACTTTAAACCTCAAAGACAAGCTGTGTGTCACATGGGCTACAGAGCATTAGAACATGAGGTTTTCACCTTATAATTTTAGTGCTGAGCATTAGTTGGTATATTAAATCAGGAGCCACAATCACTGTTCCACTTAATCTTATCATCAGCTATATTCAGGACAAAGAAAAATACTGTAAAGTAGATAACTTACTGCATTTATGTGGCCTGTCCATCATTTGAAGGCCACCCATACCTCTCTAACACATGATTTCAAATCATGTCTGATTTATTGATTACGTAAGCCCTGACCATAGATGTTGACTGCAGGAACCAGCCAGCATAATAAACAACAGAGGAGTTGTGAATATTTATTGATGAATAAATAAATAGAAAGGAGAGCTCTATTATATTGCTTCCATTTGAAAGGGGTGAAAGAAACGTTGAATGAGATTACCCTACATTCCAAGGTCAGTGTCAATAAAGAAAGCTTGCACATGGGGTGCTTTATTGTGGAGAATCTGTTGGCAACAAAAGTATAAGAACTTGGCACATCAGAGAAATTTCAAGATGTGAGATGAATGAAGCTCAGGAAACTATTTTAACTCTGGAAACAGCAGCAAGCACATAAGGGAGTATCAAGGAGTATTGGAGGGACATACATAAAAGGAGGCAAGGTCATTAAAGCCAAACTAAATCTATATGACAGGCTAAATATATAGATTTATTTATTCATTAAAAAAATGCTTTCTTAAGCACTTGCAATACTTCACAGAAAAAAATAAAGACAAACATCCCTGCCTTTTATAAAGCTCCTGTCCTAGCAGTTATACTGAGAACATACTGCTTCTAAAATGATTTTATAAGGGCAATGATATGTGAGTTATTACTAGGTTGACTTGTGTCCGAGAAACCTAACAGAAGACCTCACAGAATAACCTGAAGTGATGCCCTGGAGAAAGCTTGGATCAAAGGAAGTACTGAGAGGCTCCCTGTTAAACTGCAGCCAGGAATTCAATCATTAAAGCACTTGGGCTAATCGTGCATTGAGGAATAGGACACATTAACATGGTGAGAGAAAAATGGGGATAGATTTGAAAGAAGCCTGAGAAGATGATATTGACGTACCTTATCATTTTTAGATTAGTTCCAATATAACAACATCCTTAAATAACACACCAGGGAAATATATATAGTCAGGGCTCAAAGGAAAGATAAGGAACATGAAATATACTAAAAGGAAACTGGGCAAGACATTAGCAGATGGAGTCTAATCCTGGTTTAGCTGAGCATTTCATCCTAACAATAATATTAAAAATTAATATCTTGATCTAAAAGCAAATAGAATAAAACAAACAAAGTAACCTAGGAGAGAAGAAAAGGGACAATTTAAGAACACTAAAATCTGCTGAGCCCGCGTAAAAGAAGAAAACAGAGGAAAACAAAACACGAGGGCGATATCTCATTAAAGCAGAAAAAAGAATTGGCAAAACAAAATATTTTTGATACTGTTAAAGTACTGGAAGTCATACAAGGCGTGGAAAATTTGTCAAAAGGACAATTTTTGAGGTAGGTTTATGGTCCTCTTCAGAATTTCAAGACACATGGTTCAGAAGGATCCGTTGTAATTTTTTTTAAGATTTTTATTGGGGAATTGGGGGATAGAAACAGAGCTGGGGAATTGGGGGAAGGGGAACAAACAAGTTGCTGTCCTTTTGTTCTTCAGCCTAGGTGTGGAGGACGTTCCTTCACTGGCCCAGGTTGGCACCATCATTGC